>NC_030433.2:13248898-13548898 GCF_001660625.3 Ictalurus punctatus
GCAGATTTGGGCCAAGGTGTGTCATGTGACGTCATCTCACCTCGCATTCAGCCAAAGCTCTCTTTGATTCATGTGCATCAAACATGAGTACAGCAAAAAGGTCTCATTTACCAACAAACACCACTGCGAAAGACCGTCCAAAACAATTTCGTGCAATCACAATTTCAGCAATTCTAGTAGTTTTCCGCACACAAAAAACTCAAATTTAGACAAAAACTAGCAAAGTCAAGCTTTTTGGCTGCAACAATCATGAAAATAACATGAAATTCTGTATGGACTGATTATAGCAGTCTTCAGCTGGCAGACAACAGTTCAGATGTAGACCTGGCAGAAGTATTTCAGTAGTAATTATGTGGGGGAAGGCTGTAGCAGATAAAGAGCCTCTAAACATTTGGGGGGGGGCCTGTCTGTAGTTCAGTGACTCCAGTTTTAACAGCTTGGTTAACAGATCCTCAGCTGCAGCTTGTCCAATCACATGCCTTCGTGTGAATTATTTGGTGGATCAGATGAGAGACTAGTTGCAGGGCTAGAGATATTAGGTCAGAAATGGAAGGATTTTCACAGACTATATTAGATTTTTATTTCATTTACCTGCTCTGATCTGATTACCAAACTGACAACTTGGATTGTTGGGGGGGAAACCCAAAATGTACTGTAAAATGTAAATGCATTTTAAATTAAAAATGTATTTGTCTATTGGTAAGTGAAGCAGCATAAAACAAAGCATGATCACTTTTAAATAGTCTTATTTACAATAAGCATTTACAAGTACCTAATTTTGCTGTTCAGCCATGTTAGTTACTTATCTGAACCAGTCCTTCCAGGATTTTTCAATCGCAGGACTTAACACAAAATCAAGCAAACTCTCTGCAATATTTGGAGCAACTTGCAGTTTTTCAAAATTACTGCAGATTTGGTCCAAGACACGTCATGTGACGTCATCACAACATGCCTCTTCGGTTCACGTGTGTGGAACATGAGTACAGCTCAAAGGTCTCATCTACCAACAATCATCACTGCGAAAGACCATGCAAAACAATTCCGTACAATTCCAATTTTGCCAATTCAAGTAGTTTACCAAATAAAAAGCGCAAAAAAAAACAAAAACGCAGCAATTTTTTTTTGAAAGCTGCAGCAAAATCCCACGTTATTGGCTGCAACAGTCACCAAAAAAACCCCACTGTGAAATCCTGTACAAACTGTTCTGGACTGTTTTATAGGCAAGGGATTTTGTATAGCTGACCTTCCTAACTTTTAGCTCACTACCCCAGACTTGGTGTGTGTGTGTGGTGCTGCAGCAAGTTTTTGAATGTGTATCTGTTTTTTTTTGTGTGTGTGTGTGTGTGTGTGAGAACACGTGCACAAATTCTGCTAGTCACATCAGTGCCACAGTACTATGCAATTACTGTGTGTGTGTGTGAGTGATTGAGTGCCTGTGAGGAAGGACCACTGATGAGTAGATGATATCTGGAGGGAAGAGCAATGGTGGTCCCTTTGCATTGATGGATTGGGTAGAGTGGGGCTGCCAAACTGCATAGCAGCAGATGCTCAGTAATTATATACCAATACACTTATGGGTGTATCTAACTAATACTCCAAGTGTACAAGTTCTTCACTATATTGCTATTTCTTTTCATTGTTAGATATAATAGTAAATATGCACATTTTATTATATCTGTATTTATTTTTATTACAGTTTTACATTTTTCTTTTCACAGAAATACCATTACCAAGTAGAAGCCTCTACGATCAACATATTCGTGTACAGTGGATCGTCTGAAACATTTTCCCTTTAGCAAATAAAATCATGTGTGTGTGTGTGTGTGTGTGTGTGTGTGTGTGTGTGTGTGTGTGTGTGTGTGTGTGTGTGTGTGTGTGTGTGTGTGGACATTGTCCTTTGTTTAAAACTCATGCTTTAAAAATTCATTGTTTCAGTCTTTTTTTTCTTTTTTTTTTTTCTTTTTCTTTTTCCTTCTTCTCTCCATTAAAAGCTGTTGCTCTAAACTGGATTTCATGGACTGTTATTGTGATTTCTTTGCACTTTTATAAAGCTTACATGACTCCGATGAAGTGTTAAGAGTGGAATATTTTTATGTGACCATAAATAAAAGTTGTTTGAATCAATTTGCATACCTCTATTGACCTTCATAAAGACATGCATTGTAGGCTGATTGGCATCTCTAAATTGTCCGTAGTGTGTGTGAAAGTGTGTGCGCGATTATGCCCTGCGATGGGTTGGCACCCTGTCCAGGGTGTTCCCTGCCTTGTGATTCGAGTCCCCTGAGCTAGGTTCCCTGTGACCCTGTGTTGGATAAGCAGTACAGAAAATGGATGGATGTTGACCTTCATGATGTAAGCATGCATGTATCCAGCATGTGTATGACTGCAGTGCGCATATACTCTTACAAAAAGGGTGCTTCACCTTCTAAAGGGATTCTACTTGAAATGCTGCCTGATCGGGGAAACACTCTGCTGTAGGTAATCCCACGTTGCATAATTAATAAATATATATAATAAATAAATATTGGCTGTTGCCACACACACTATATCTAACCATTAAGAATTTTTATGTTCACATTTAAGGGACACTGCAGCCAAAATTTTAAATATTGGTCTGGAAGGATTCTGACCGCTTTGGGATGGATGCCTTATACCACTACAACTAGCTAGCAGCATTAATGTATTTATCAGTGTATTCCCAATTATTTGCATTGCATATTTTTTATAATGCATGCCGGGTGTTATATTCTGACGAAGTGTAATGGGTAAAAACCCCAATGCAAAGTTGTGAATTCTGAGAAATACACTAATATTCTGTGGAATACTGTACAACATTAAACACCACCATTACACTCTAATTGTATTGCCTAATGCTAATATATGCCAAACATTTCACAAGATTGGTTAAATATAAGATTAAATATAAGAATTTCATGTAATAAAATACAGCATGGATGGTTGATTCCACAAACGCAGTGCAATTTCACCCAGGAAATTCAAAACTTTTTTTTCTTCTTGATTTTTTAACATAGACCTTGAAAGTAACAGGGATGAGGGTAATTTTTACCATAGATTTAGCAAATATAAAAAAAATTAGATTAACTAGCATTCATGTTAATCGAATAAAAACGTTAAGGATATTCTAGTTATTTCTTTAAAAAAAAAAAACTTCTCCAATTATGTACTATCAATCTGTAATTTGTCTAACAAGGTTTGTATGTTCAAAGGACCTCATCGGTCAATATCATTGAAAAAGAATGAAACAACTTAATTTTCTTCTTCTTATGATCTTCAGGAAATTCGGATTGATGATGCAACTTCCTGTTGAACATTTGACTTGTGGAATTTTCCAAATATATCAAAGGGTTGAATGTGTTCAGGAAGCAGGGTTATGGGACACAAATATATACATGTTTAATTAGCTATAATGGCTGACTCAAAGAGCATGAGATGTTAAATGGAATCACACATTAATGCAAGATAATATGTTTTTACTATGAATTTGATAAGTACTTTACAGATTACATTTCAAAGTAAAGTGTATTTATAGTGGGCTGGGACAGGCATAACAAATGCTACTTACTAAGTGTTATAGATGCAGGTTTTATTATTGTTTTTTTGTTGTTGTTGTTGTTTTTAAGTTAAATGTCTAAGGTCTCTTTTACCTTTAAATACATATTTGCAAATGGAATATCATTGGGACGCAAATGGCACCCCAACTGTGGAATCACCCTTAATGTAACTGTAATGTAGAAATGTAACACATCTGGTTCTAAGCACATTTTAGACATTTACACAGGCTCCTGCATTGCTTTCTTTAGTACCAGCACAACCCTGACGCAACCTGATCCAAGACGGTGATGAGTTCAGTCCCTTGAAGCAAGTGTGAAGTGGGTCCCAGAGGCGCATTCACTTCACATTCCCACCTGCTCAGTACAGGCAAGTTAACTAACACAGAGGGCATTTTTCCCTCTGTGTTTTGGTTGCTATGTTGCGTTGAAGATCCCGGAGGACACCACGAGCGTTTGGCATATTTGTAGGCCAAATGCAATGGCTCTGCGTAACTCTGGCTGCAATTCCAGACTGTTAGAATGAAGGAGATCATATGATGGAAACGTTTACATTTTGGAAATTAAAAATGACATACTTTGGTAATACTGCACTGTATGTCTGTTTTACTGTAGGTTCGTCTTACCAAAGTTTTCTGAGAACGTTTTAGCAAGATGTTGAGAGACGTCTGTCCAGTGATTGGTCTTTTTTTCAGGAATGGAGATTTGTCTCTTAAACCGCACCTATTTCAGTAAAAATATTCAATTAGCTCAAAATCAAGTTCAAGAATTAAGTTCAAAATCATAATCGTGGCTATATTACCTGTTGCTTTTTGTTCATTGTGTATGTGCTGTCATGCCACTGGCTTGATGAAACGAGCATAGGGTTCTTGTTCATGTTTACCCTGCATCGAAGCATAGAGAGAAAATTGGAAAGGAGTGATGGAAAAGAAGAGGATAAGAAGAATCCTACACATTACCAGCAGCTTCTAAGAAAAGCATACCTGTGGGAAAAGACTGTTTCTGAATCTGTGGGCAGCTCTGCGTCCAGAGTTAACCATGTCTCATTGAGAGAAGGCAGGTGTCTGTTTAATACTGAATCACTTGCCACTCCATCTAAAATAGGAGTTAAATGGAAGTCCTCCTCATGTGTGGGAATGTATGGGGCTAGACTATCCAAATCCAGGTCATACATGTCCTAAAAAAATGAGCAGACAGTATAAGCACATCTGTATATGATCAATTGTTTTAAATATATTTTCGCTTATTGTACTCTACAAACGGCTCCCCACCACAATAAAAATCCAGTGTTGAATCTGACATAATTCTACTGCTAAGAACAACAGACCATAATGAATGAAAATTAAGACACTACCATCTTTTACCACAGTGAGGTGTATATGTGATGCTAGCTTGTTGCTAGCGAGTTGGAAGAACAGCGCAGCTAATATGCAGAATGTTAAAACCAAAGACATGCTACTGTTACCTTTTGTCCAACATTATTGGATGAAACAAATATTTACCTAATTAATATTTACTTCATCCAAATAAGGTTTTGCAATGAACAATGTTAACAATGTTGCATTATCTTGCATCTGATAATTAGCAAAAAAGTTTTTACTCCATTTTGGCACAGATTTGAATTACTTTGATAAAAACAACAACACATAACTGATTGTGTTTGTTTTGAATTAATCTAATTGAAATTCAAAGTAGTTTTATTTCAGTGTTCAGATATTCGCATGTTAAATTTCATGCTTTCAAAAATCAAGTATCTATGTACAGTATATTCAAATAAGTGTTCACAAACTGACATTCAACAATTCCATTTTCAGATTCATTCATTCCTTCCTTCATTCATTCATGTCCAATTCAGTTTGAAAAATACAAGTAAAGCATGCAGACTACTTGGGGGTGGGTAAAGCCAACTGCGATGTCAGTTCATTCCAGGCTCAATTATTAAGAATTCAAAGGCATTTAAAATTCATAACTTCCATATAGCTACTGCACTCCCTTTATACTGTGTGACTCCTAAAGCCCATAATATTACTGTTGTACATATACTCACGTTGGAAAGTGAGCCACACAAAGCAGCCCTGTGCAAAATCTCAGTTGAACTGTTGGTTGGCTTGTCTGGAAAAAACAATGGTTTAACAATGAGCCGTTTGTAATCATGAAACTGATTGATGAGTTCTCATCAAGTCTGTTGGTTTACCTCTCTCACAGGGAGAGGCCACAAAGCTGGTGTCCATGTCAGTGGTTGTAGATATGGTCTCATTATGTGTCATCGTAGTGTATGGTGGATGGAAAACATTCAGCAGGCACTTTGTCTGTTCCAGTGAAAACACCACATCTGGTAGCTCCACTCCACTGAAGTTAAAGGTTAACTGAACATTACTGGATGTAAAAGCTTACGCAATGGCTAAATAGTCATCCTTTTGAGGATATGTGGTGATTTGGGAAAACCCACTGGATTTCGCTATGGGTGAAATTGCAGTGGTGAAACCCCAACCCCCCCCCCCCCCCCCCCCCCCCCCCCCCTTTCACTTTTGGGCATAACCAGATTTCAAAATGGAAGTTTGCTTGTGATTGAGACATGCGCAAAAGCGAAAGATATTTCAAACATACAGTTTTCAGAACGTAGTAGAAAATAGTATTTAAAAATTCACCATGTGAAGGGTTTTCCCAGGCCGCTACACATATAGCTACAAATACACATTCAAAGTCAGACCTGAGAATATAGTTGATGCACACGATTCTCTCTGGATTCCCTGTGTGAATGTTGTACACAACTGTGGCATCCGTCTCTACCCAAACGTAGCCACCATGCTTCTGTAGGAGCCGATACTTCCCAGTGTACACCTGGCCCTTTGAGAACACTGTCCAAGACATTTAAACACCTTTAACAACTGTCCACCACTTATAAATTTGTCTGTTGTCCACCACTTTTAATTATTATTATTATTATTATTATTATTATTTTTATTATTTTTATTATTTTATTTTTTTTTACAAATGATGAATCTAAACACTTAGGGTCTGTCTCAATCAGCTACTTATTCAGTAGTCAGTGCACAGATCAGGGAGTTGGCCATTTTAAGGGCTGTCTCAATCGTAAAATCCTTCCACTGCACTGGAACTTTCACTCCCTACAAAATCCTACAATGCACCGTAAAAAACAGATCGTATCGCTGTTCACTATGTTCCCTTACTGGAAATGACATCATGTTTTCTAAAGCCTCTCAACTCGAAAGAAAAAATGGGGGGGGGGTAAACTCTCAACCAACTTCATCTACAAAGGTCAGTAGCTTGTTACTGTTGTTGTAGCTCTCAAATGATTACTTATATTAGTGATTTAACTTTATTTGATGTTCTATATACAGTATGGTATGTTTGAGTCTAATGACTTTTAAGTGTTTAATGATTTTTTAAAAATCCACCAGCTAGCCTACGTTCCTGCTTGAAGTGCCATGACAGAAATGCATGTGATTAAGCTAACACATTTATATGACATATAAAACTTAAATATTTTTAATTTTTGGTGATGTTTCATAACACAAGTACATAATCATGTCACTGGAAATTAAGTTATCAGTGTCCCAATGTGTAGTGAGCCAGGGTCCTTACCAGTGCCCGAACTCATGTACACGTTATACTAATTCACCACCTAGGGAGCTAGGGAGCTGATCGAGACACACCCTTAAACTGCTGAAAATATTAAGCGCTTACAAATGATGTATTTCAAAGCTTTTAAAATGCTAGAAATAACATCCAAAAACATATTAGCAAATGATGACAAATCGTGAATGATATAGAGAAATCTCATATTTTTCATAATGGGATTATTATAAAACACATCTAACCTATTTCTAGACATTTTTTTTATTTGAAAAATTAATAAATTGTCATATTCTATTAGCAATGTGGCACATTTCAAGAATTTCTAGAAACGAGTAAATCTGCCAATAGAACCTTCAAGCTTAATTTTAGTAAAATGTCTAGAAAATAGGCTTACTAACCTTATACTTGAACATTGGATTTATAATAATCAGAAATCGTCATGATATTTCCATTTGTTAAAAATTTTTGCTGTGTACTGATTCAACATTACTCACAACAGAGGTGTGCCTTGAAGATATGCTGGCAATCAGATGGATGATAGTACTGGTACACAGACTGACCATACAGCTCAACATCACTAAAGCCAGTCAGTTCCAAGACCCTACACATGAGAAACCAAAGAAGCACCATGAAAGATGTGCAACTTGAAGAAGTGAGTGCAAATAATAATGAACTTGGCTGCTATAAGATGTACCCAGAGTGACAGTAGGTGAACTTCATGTCTGGCTCATGGATGCTCAAGAATGTTTTGAAATTCAGATGAGCCTCCATCTCAATTACTTCTTGCACAGGTAATGATCTGCACAGGAGAAGCAGATAGCTGGATCCTGGAATAGGTGATGACTTTTTGTTTCCTGTGCAGTGAATCACCTGTGGACACAAAGACAGGTCAGATATAAACAAGTTGGGAGGGATGCAATTCCTTCATTTTGCTGTCAGGAAAAATAGCATTATTTACCTTTTGTATCAAATAGGCAGGAAAAGAGGGTTACCTGCCAGGGAGTCAGCATGTTTTTGACAGCACCTTTGATTCGTAAGAAAACCTCACACTTCTGCTGGTCTTCACTCCCTCAAGTTGCAGAACAATTGTAGTTGGATTACCAACATTAAGTCCAATTTATTTAGATATTTTATCATTGTATATTAGATTCAAAAGAGAAAGACTTAATAGCATGCCTACCTATTATCCTTGTAAGAATCTCCTTGATCTCCTTGTGATCGGAGGGATGAATGAAATCAAACAAACTCCGGCCAATCAAATCCGTCTGAAATGAAGAAATAAATCGAATAACCGATAAAAAAACATGCCACAAGATTGAATCTGGCATCAGTTGAGCTCAGAATTTGGAATACATCAGAAACGTCACCAATGGCTCACTGAGTGGCCATTTTCTTAGGTACACCTAGCAGTACACCTACCATGTAGGTGTATCATCCCTGCCTGCCCCTCAATCAACCACAACCTCACTGTACAGCTCGGCTCAACCACACTCAAACCAACCAGGCTCTTGTCACATCAAAACTGGACTACTGCAATGCACTACTCTCGGGCCTCCCAGCCAGCTCCATCAAACAACTTCAGATGATTCAGAATGGAGCAGCACGCCTTGTCTTCAACCAGCACAAAATAACTCATGTCACACCCCTCTTCATCTCCCTCCACTGGCTTCCTGTATCAAATTCAAGGCCTTGATGCTCACGTACAAGACCTTGTCTGGAACAGCGCCCTCCTACCTCAACACTCTCCTGAAGGCTTACGTTCCCTCACGCAATCTGCGATCGATTAATGACCGACGCTTAACAGTGCCTACTCCGCATGGCTCAAGGTCCCTTTCCAGAACCTTCACACTATCTGTCCCTCAGTGGTGGAATGAACTTCCAACCTCAATCCGGACCACAGAATCTGTCACTATCTTCAAAAAACAGCTAAAGACCCACCTCTTCCGTGAACACTTAACTAACCCCTAAAATGCCAAACCCACATTAGCCTTAAAAAAAAAAAAAAAAACTAAAGAAAACCCTTACTCTGGCTCTTACACCTCTACTCTGTGCACTTTGCTTTTCTAGAACTCAATAAAAAATATGTTTAGTATCACTACTTGTATTGTTCTCCGCTTGATATATCACTTTTCTTGTATTTCCTCATTTGTAAGTCGCTTTGGATAAAAGTGTCCGCTAAATGAATAAATGTAAGTATAAATGTAACGTAAACTCAATTAACAGTATAGTTACTGATTGTAGCCCATTTGTTGCATTACACAATTCCTCAGCAGCCTTCTACCCATTAATCTGTGTAAAGGGACCACCACAAGACCACAGCTGATTAGATATTTGTGGGTGGTGGTCGACTAGGATGTGGGTGTGATGTTGGTATGAGTTTATCAGGCACTACAGCATTGTTGTTTTTGTTGTTTTCCTGTAGGAAAATCCAACTTGGTCAAAACACATGACAAGCTCGTCAAACTGTAGACCATCTTTGCCAACTCTGTAGAACATCTTTGCCAAAGTTATTTTCCAGCTTCCAAATTAATTGACTGAAAGAAGCAATAAATATTTTACATTTCTAATTGCCTTACTGTTGGTTTTTCAAACAACTTGTCTACAATTGGTATTAATAGCGCTAATCAATAGCAGGCAGAGATGGTTTATGAGATTGACCTGTGTTTGGCACAGGTGGCTGGTCAGACCTAGCTATATTTTTAGCAAGGTTTTTAAAGAACTCTGTGTGACTGTAAAATTAAAGATTGTTTTCTAACCAAAAATATCCAGCCAACAGCAGTCTCAGACATCAACCTGGAGGATGGAGGATGACTAACAGGGACAAAGATGAGCTATAGTCTTTAAGGGGACAGACCGACAGAATAGGTGGCAAGCAAGCATGTGTGTGATTGTGCCCTGCGATGGGTTGGCCTGTATTTTATCAGTACTACTATATCCATGTGCTGAGAATGGTCCACAAATAATCTGTTCAGTGGTGATCTTATTGTTGTGTAATGGACAGGGTATATAGGTAATTGTACATATACCATTGAGCTTCTTAGGCACAGACAGGGTTTGGATCAGGTGCAGGGATCTATTCAATGAAGCAGACAATTCTGAAAGGGCAAACCAACGTCAGTAGACATGTAATGTAAAAGGTGACCAGCAGACAGGTTAGCCCAGGGTATTTAGAATTCAGTATGTGCTAACCAGGAATGAGGTTATTGTAATTATTAAAACTTCTGGGGGAACTAGAACTAAGTAGTGGATCATGTGACTGGGTTTGTAATTCATTGTTAGGCTGAGGATTCTGCAGGTGAACATGTCTTTTTGATGAGGGAGGTCAGAGGAGAATGGCCAGTCTGGTTTGAGCTGACAAAAAGGCTACGGTAATTGAAATAACCACTCTTTACAAGTGTGGTGAACAGAAAAGCATCTCAGAACACCTCAAACCTAAAATCCACAGAAGACCACATTGTGTTCCACTCCTGTCAGCCAAGAACATCAATCTGAGGCTACAGTGGACACAGGCTCACCGAAACTGGTCAGTTGAAGATTGGAAAATAACCAGGCAAGGTTTTTTGAATCTTCAACTGTCCAATTTTGGTGAGCCTGAGATTACTGTTAATGGCATGGTCAAATTCACTGTGATCAAACTGTGTACCTCATTCTGATATTTGATGTGAACATGAAGCTGAAGCTTTTGACCTGTATCTGCATGATTTTATGCATTGCACTACCACCACATGATTGGTTGATTGGATAATTGCATGAATGTGCAAGAAAACAGGCATTCCAATAAAGCTTATTTTACCTGTTTGATTCCTATATGAGAGACGGCATCCTTTGTGATGAAGATAATCTTTCCACACAAGGAAAGTAAGAGCAGGAATCCTTCAAGTGTATCTAGGAACCACTTCTCGATTGATTCTGGCAGTTCCCCTGCAAAAAAACACTTGCCACTATAAAGTTCTGACTTCTTCAATGCTGTCATTTGCCCAAACAACAGTTTCTCTAAACTTACCCTGACTTGCTGAGATAGGATGCATCATAGCTCCTACTGTAGTGGAGTCAGGAATGTCCAGTAGAGCTCTGAGGTGCAGGTAGGAGATTGTGACTCTAATGACAGAGGCTTTATCCAGCTGATCTGCCTCAGATGGGGCCAGGGGCAGCAGGGCCGCTAACTCTCTTAACAGCTGGCTTTCTTTCTCCCGTCTGCTTTGAGCTGCCACACGGGACCGGGCCTTCCTACACTCTAAGCACATTCTGCAAAAAGAAAATCATCAAAGCTCAAGACAACTGTGACAAAAACATGAACATATTTTTAAAAAACTATATTTCCAATTTTCACCTGTCAGTGCTCACTCACCAGCCCTATTAAACGACAGCTACCAAAATTGGAGTGTGGAGACTAACATGGGCTTTCTTTGAGACATGTGAAGACAGCCAACTGTGTCTTTTTGAACTCATGCTGCGTCACAGGGCAGTGTAACACACTCAGAGAAGGTGCTATTTACCCTCTTTCACATACATGAGCTCACAGATGCCCACTATTGGCAAGTTTTACTGTGATTGACAGAGGATAGTTATGCCATCCATCCTACACAGACAGCATGACCAATTTTGCTCCCTTGGCTTCTGGCCATGGATGGCTTTGGCATTGGGTCAAGATTCAGAGACACAGTAATATTCTGGCTACTAATTAGATCTCTAGAACTTTCTTATGCCTAAAATGTCCAACTACACAACACATTATTAGGCCATAGTTGACATTACTTGTAGGCCTATTTGTCTTTCAGTTATTCGCATTTTGTTAAACCCATTCATTACAAGTGACCAGTCAACTGGTCAATAACTATAAAAACTCAGTAAAAAAAAAATCTAATATCAAAATAGAACTTAATGGTGGATTGTGATTTCCACCACTGTAATAAGCTAAAAAATATTCATGTATCTCCTGGTTATTCTTCATGGAACCATTTTGAGAACCACTGCTCTATGATATCAACAAATGTAACACAGTCATCCATAATGGATACACATAGTGCTGAAGGTTGAATGTATGTATATGCAAATTATGTGAATGACCTTAATTATGGTAAGGTAAGTTAAGGTATTCATCAGTGCACTATACATATATTCCTGTCTAAATTCGTATAGTATTCTGTAAATTCTCTAAATTCAATATCACAGTTTCAATATGTTTCAATATAAAGTTACTAGGAACCACTATAGAATTTTTGGTTGAGAATCAGGAGCACTCATTAACCATGGAGGTGAGGAGAAGTTACTACAAGGCTCATTTTGCGTGCGAGTGCTTGCTTTGGGACATCAGAGTTGCGTCACTTTGTCTTATCATTTCCCACACCGGGGACCTGCATTCCCTGATTACAGCATTGAGCGTCATACAAAGTGTAGCTTCACTAAGCAGGGTTTCTCTACTGTGTCATTTTGAAATAATACCATGTATATCATATACACAATGTCCATATTTAATTATTCCAATAGTGTTCCATACTTACATTTATATAACCTGAAGCAATCCATGTTTGAATATATTAATTTGAGTATATAGAAAAACTTGACGTTTTATGTAATATAAAAAATAATATGCAAATTCATAATAGCTATGAAATAGCTAAATCGATGTGATTAGTGGTTAGCATGCTAAGTTTAATTGTATGTCATGAATTAAAAAATTACTGGCTGATGTGGAAAACTTTGGAGTGCAAGTGGATGGTCCACCACCCAAATAATATCTGATTTCATAAAATATAACCAGTGCTGGAAAGTGCTTCAGTAATTAAACTTTGTTTCAGTACTCAAGTTTAATTTCCACGAAACCACCCATACATTAAAATGTGCATTCCTTTTTAACCTTTTATTTATCCTTTTATATAAAATGACATTTTATTCAGACCTTAAAAATATGAAAGATCATGGTTGAACTGACTTTTCTTTGTTTCTATGTATCTAATTTCTGTGTATTTGACTTTATTGATTAACCACATTTAAAACAAATCTATATCCTTTTGAATGGCTACCACAACAGCTTGTTAATCTCAGTTGCTCTTCTTAAATTAAACAAAACAAAACCAAAAAAGAACATGGGATGGGAATGAATTCAAACAATTCAACTTAATATTTTTAAATACATGAGTACATTTGAATTGTCGACACTTTAATTTAATTTTCATTTGATTTGACGTACTACTTCCATTTTTAATTCAGATTTTGCCTTAAATTTTCACTTACTTTCACTTAAGTATATTTTTTCTTTATTATTTGCACCCCTCAGTATGCAGAGATAATGTACAAATTCTTTCAACGTTTCAGTGGCCCACAGTCGAATATTTTACCACATTACAAAAAGTTTAGAGTCAAAGTTTAAAGACATAAGTCCTTACCTCAACCTCTTCTGCTTACTGAGTTTCTGTGCCTGACTTTCCTTGCTATTAGTCAGAAAAATCCCTCAGAACTGCTTCAACTGCCACCCTTAAATTATGACTTCTGACTAAACTCAAAGAATAAGAATATGAAGTCCTTCTGGCTGGCCAGTTATGTGGTTAACCAATAGGAATGTTTGTGTTCACACCCATTTCTGATGTGGGGTCCTAGAGCTCCCCATCCACAGGCGTGTTGTAGGAATTTATAAATAAATAAATAAATAAATAAATAAATAAATAATAAAAAAGTAATAATAATATTAAAAAGTAAATAAATAAACTGGAACTACACATATACAGGATGTTTCCTTCTTTTAACACCCAGCATTCAGCCCATGAAAGCTGTGATAAGTATCTGAGGTGAAACTGGTGTGTTAAATCATGTAGAAGGCTAAACTTATAATTCTGCAGTGCTGTGACTGTGCAGGAATGGAAACTGACACCCCATGCTCATCTTCAGTAACTGCTTCATCAAGACAACCAATAGAGCCCCAAACAATGATCACTGGATTCTAAACACTCCTTTACCAGTCACAAATTCGTATAAGGTTACACAGCATACAATACGCTAGGTAGATGGGCATACCATTCAAGCTTTGATGGTGGCCATGTTTTTCAACTAGTACATGTACATGTTTATTTGAGTGTTACAGGTATGGCCATAACTATCTATGAGGACACTGTGGTTGAAACATTGGTGGTTTCTGAATTTTCTTAGCCTACCACATAGCATGTCCAATCATTAAATTCAATAAAGAAACAATGTTTCTACTATGTAGACTACTATGTGGAAAAACTTACATTCCATGTCCCAGTCAACAGAACTGATATGTTCTCAGCTGAACTCATGTTTAGCTTTTGTTAAGCGATATGCAGTGCACATATTATAAGCTTATTATTATAAGGCACGTTATTAACATCTGACATAGCTATGCTAAAATGTTTGAGTTTATGAGAGAACATATTTAAATGTGAGTGTTTATGAGGGTAACTGGCAGTTTATAAAATTCAAACTACTTATAATACTTGCCAAATTAGCTTGCTAGTTGCAGTAAGATGATAGCAGGTACTTTAGCTTATGTACCCTGCATTAGCTGTGGGGTATTGCATTTTTATGTAAGATTTTTCAGTCATCAGTGAGGAGAAACAAGCAAGAAAAAAAAGATGAGAACACGCACAGAGATAATTGTAAACCAGAATCATTAACTCAGTACAATTAAACAGTCTAATCGGAGTCAGAGCAGTTTATGTTAAAATGGAAGTATACTACATATAATTAGAAATTAACAATTAGTTTAGTTCATTTGGTATTGTGGTATATTGTGTTAACAGGAAAAAAGATATACTATTACATAAGTTTTAGCTGCACTTTTACCTGCACTTAATGTGTTTCTTATGTGCATGTCTAACATGCTATGTTCCAACCGGTGCATTCAAATCATCCAGTGTTAGCCTTCTCCACATTCCATGTATGAAACATTAACGCAATGGAAGCAGACTTTTGTTTTTATGCACCAGAATATGGAACTATTAAATATTCACATTAATTCAATTTATTTAGGCCATCAAGCCTAGTGTACTAAAATGCATGTTTGCATTTTCATGTTAGCATTCCACTAATCTTATCTATTAACATGACATAATTTTTCTCTGACTTTGTTTTTAATTGAACTTGCTTTTATTTAAATGTACTTAATTGTTGTAAAAACACCAATAACTTGCATTAGTATGCTTTCACTTTTAACTCAATTATTTTATTCTCAATTCTTCCTGTGTAGTGCTACTTATTAAATAAATGAAAGTGCTATTTAAATAAGCTTTAAAATTTAAGTTCAAGTTTATTTGATTAAAAAATTATTGTTATTATTAGGTGCGTTGTTATTGAACATCGTTGTAGCTTTTCTACAAACTAAAATATAAAAAATAAATATATGTATGGTTTAAAAAAAAAAGAAAGAATATTTTGTCCGACAGTAGCCCTCCCTATGCCTTGGCCTAACTCTCTGCTGATTGGCTGAAATGCTAATCAATCTTCATTTCTCACACGTGATTGGATCTTAGGCGGGACATTTATTGAATGAATAGCGGAAGTCGGGTAGACCGTGAGGCTGCATTTTGACAGGTTTGAACGCAGAATTAAGGTACAAAGTAAATTTAAATGGCGGTAGCTGTTACACAATAATACGCTTTCATTGAATGGATAAAATTCGGTTAGGTTGTATCTGTTTTAGATATCTGAATGTGAAGCTAATTCTGTAACGAATCCCAACAATACAGCTGCCAAGTTAGCGACCTGAGCTAGCTGTGTTAGCTTTGTTAGCTGAAACTAGGCAACCTTCAGAAAAATGAAAGTAGAAGTCCATATCTTTTACTAAATAAGCATGTGGGTTATTAAGGCATGCGAGACATTCGTTACAAAGGGATAGAATTTATATCCGTCTAGAAATAGAAAATATATGGAATTCATTTCAGCTGTAAAATGAAACCGTGTTTTCAGGAGTAAGTTATAGTATTAATTTAAAAAAAATAAATAAATCCACGCACCGTGCAAAGGCGATTGTTGTCTGACTGACTGACTGACAGACAGACCGATTTCTAGGCCTTGCTAGAGAAAAGCAGTGTTTCTTTTAAACATCTACATGAAATGAACAAATAGAAGACACAAGGTTCTTTTCTTAACAACTGTGCTAGATAGATAGGTGCACAACGTTTCTACACGAAACAGGACTTCTCAGACATAAGTTGTGCAAGTGTTTTTGAGGTTGTAGGAGGTAAAACCATTTAATGTTCTGATAAGATACTTTGTGTATCTTTTACCACATATTCTGTAATTACATAAGGACATACATTTACTACCTTCTTCAGATTCATTTCAACTGCTAACTTTCCATCATGACTATCATCAAGGCACTAATGTCTCAGTGCCTGAGGAGGTTTGTGCAGCTCTTCAACTGATGAATCGTCCATCTGCATTTCTGCTAGTTGAAAGCACTTGGACTAAAATCAGACTGGAACATCCACTGATTTCACCTCATACACCCTCAGAAGCACCTGCACAACTGATGGCCAGAAAGCTTTGTTTTCTCTAGACACTTTGTAAACTTTGTGTATTTTGCTCTAGAGCCTTCTGTATACATACATACCTACCTACCTACCTATCCACCTACTTACCAACTAACTTACCTACTTACATACTTGCCTACCTATCTACTTACCTATGTATTTACCTACCTATCTACTTACCTACTAACCTAACTAACTTACTTATTTACCTATCTAATTACCTACCTACTTACTTGGGTACCTGCCTACATATCTATCTACCTACTTACCTACCTACCTACCTACCTAACTACTTACTTGTGTACTTTCCTACCTGATTGCTTACTTATTTACCTACCTATCTTCTTGCTTACCCACCTATCTATCTACCTGCTTACTCGCCTATCTACCTACCTATCGACTTGCTTACCTACTTACTTAAGATCTTTCACTTTCCATGGAGAACAGTGGAATTCTAAAGAAAATATTCTTGTTGCTCTGTTGGTTCATTTCATATACATGTTTGTTGATTGGAAGCAAACCGTTTCATTTAAACATTCTTCATGGCCTTCTTTGACCTGTGCATTAACCCCAGTACATTCTCAGACAAAAGGATATTAACTTTACCACTCCTTGTCATTGGGGTGGTACCCTCAATCTCGCACTATAGTATGTTTCTTTTACTTAGAAAGATGCCTTGGTGCATATTAAAGAATCAAAAGATAAGGGTACAGTTTAGTACCCTTTTTTTTCTTAGGTAGATGTGTTGAATCACACACACTATATATTTTTCCAACAGGGTCCCTTGTGAATTCAATCAGAAGGGCACACTGCTTGTAAACCAGCATGGTGGATTCTCAGTACTACCTCCCCAATGACATTGGGATCTCCGTTCTGGATTGTGCCGAGGCCTTCCGGCTGCTGTCACCTAAAGAGCAGCTGTACGCACATTACCTCTCACAGGCATCTTGGTATGGCGGTCTGGTGGTTCTGCTGCAGACCTCACCAGAGTCTCCATCCATCTACGTGCTCCTGCAGAGAATCTTCCGGAAGCAGACGCCTGCACAGCTGGACGCGGTGGCAGCTGCAGCAGGCCTGAGCTCGGATGAATACCAGGTGAGGAATGGACTTCGGTGCTCTCAGTTAGTAGCAGTACAGTATGAGCACAAATATCAATATTTGTTTCTCTTTTGCATCAGGCATTTCTTGTGTATGCTGCTGGACTTTATGCAAACATGGGAAACTACAAGTCATTTGGTGACACGAAGTTCATCCCCAATTTGCCAATGGTAAATTGTCTAAGACTGATTTGCTAGTATCAGTTGTTTTATTATACAGTGTATGTCGACTTTTTTCCATACTTTTTTCTTTCATTCATCTTTAGTAACTGCTATATCCTGGTCAGGGTGGCAGTGTACACTACCGGTCAAAAGTTTGGAGACACTTGATTTTTAGATCATGAGAAACATTTCAAATATTTTGATCTGAAGGTGCATCATTTTAAATGTTTGAAAAATATAATTGTGCCTACATATTCATTTCTTTCATTAGAAAACTAAAATTTTATGAACAAAAAATATTTTTTAAATGGATTACTTGGAGCGAAATAGTCAGAAAAGCAGCCAATAAGTGCGCAGCATAGGTGGGAACTCCTTTAATACTGTTTAAAAAGCATCTCAGGGAGATTCCTTGAGAAAATACCAAGAATACATTTCTGGAAATTCTAAGCAAAAATGGTGTCTATTTTGAAGATGCTAAAATTCTAAATTATTTTGGTTTATTTGGTATTTTTCATCACAACATAATTCCCATAGTTTCATTTGTGTTATTCCAGAGTTTTGATGACTTTATTATTATTATTATTATTATTATTATTATTATTATTATTATTATTATTATTATACGATGTGGGGAAATAAAAATGTGTGTCTAAACTTTTGATCGGTAGTATATATGTTGTAATTTGTATATTTAAAAAAGTTCAGTTACTTAAATGTAAGTATATCTGACCGCAACACAATAATACACAACATAGCAAATTTTAGCAAGAAAATATTTTGTTGAGATCCTTTCTAGACCTGATATGATAATCCAAAAGCTGCCCAGAAGATAAAATCAGTGGGTGCCAAATGTTATTGGAGAATATTTCTCTCCTATTCAGAATGTGAGATGCCTATTCATTCATCTATCTCACATAACACTTCATACTGGTCAGAATCATGGTGGATCCCGATCCTGTTCCAGGACCATTGTGTGCAATGTAGAAATACACCCTAGATGAGATGCCAGTCCATTGCAGGGCAACATACACGCTCTAATTCACACACATTTCACACCTAGGGATAATTTAGAGTAGACAGCCAACCTTCTGGCATGCTTTTCAGTGGTGGGAGGAAATCAGAGGGAACCATGTTGACACACGGAGAACATGCACAGAAACTCAAAACAGACAATAACCTGGTTATTGACCCATGCCACCCAGATACCTATAGTAACACTGATTTACATTTTTAAATTGTGTAACTTTTAATAAGTGATAACCAACTCACTAAATGTCTGCACACATTTGTAGTTACTTTTGTACCGAAGCAATCGCTATGTTTAAGAATATCATTCTGCATTCTGTCATAACCTATTGAGTATTGAATGAGATGAAGATGTATACGTTTATTTTTTTTGTTCTGTTTTCAGGAGAAGTTTAAGGCAGTGGTATGGGAAAGCCAGGCCTATAAGGAGAATCCTGTTGAGATGGAGGCTCTGTGGAACAGCTGCTCCCAACTCCTGTACTCCCTGGAAGACAAGCAGAAACAGCTTGGACTCGGGGATGAAGTAAGTCTGCTCTAATAAACTTTAACCTCCTGGTGGCTTTTTTCATAACTCTGCCTTGTATAATCAGCAGAATGAATGATTTTGCCTTTCATAGGGGATCTCCACATACTTCTCAGGGAACTGCTGTTTAAAAGATGCCGAGTTGGCCCAAAAATTCCTAGACTCCAAGGTACAATCTTTAGAAAGTTAATAATGTCTGCAATGCTTTATTTTTTGTGAAGGCTTTATTTAATAGTTAAATAATTTCTTTTTGCAGATGCTTCCTTTATGTAATTAAAACTACGTCTAATGCAATGTATGTTGCGATAGAGTATTTTTTACCATGTTGCCTACCCCTTATTGAAGCCCATTTTGGAGAACTGGAGATTTGGTGCTAGTTGTCATACAGCATCTTTCCTGTTCAAATTTGTAACGTTATACCTCCCCAGAACCTGAGTGCCTACAACACACGTTTGTTTAAGAAGGCTTCAGAAGGGAAAAGCTGCTACGAGGTGCGCCTTGCCTCTGCAGTGAAGAAGGGTGAGGAAATAAAAATAATTGAATGTTCCTAAATTTATATAACTTATGTCAGGAGAATCAGCTTAATTCATGGATCTATTATGGCTTTCCTCTGAGTTTCTCTCTCATGCCTACCTTACTATATTTTACAGATTGTGCTGTTGAGGGTGAGGGCGAGACTTGCTGTGGCACCTATGACTTTGAGGATTCTGTGTTTTCTGTTCAGAGAGGAGACTATGCATATCTTATGGAGAAAGTCAGCCAAAACCTGGAAAAAGCTAAGGTGGATTGTGTAAACCACATATTTTCAGTGCAATATCCAAGCTCTTTTAGAACCTTAGAGAAATGCAGCTGTCTGCTTCTAAGTGTTTTTGTCCTTGTGCATAGGCTTATGCTGCCAATGAGAACCAGAGTCAAATGCTGGAGGAGTATATAAGAAGTTTCACCTATGGATCTGTGGATGCTCATAAGGAAGGCTCCCGTTTCTGGATAAAAGACAAGGGACCTATTGTAGAGAGGTGAATATAGAGCAAAAAAATTTGTTGTGTGTAATTGAAACTCGCCTGTAACATATGTCTCGATTGGTTTGCATTTGAGTCGTTCCATCTCCGATTCCATATCAGATCACACCAACGTTACACTACAGTTAAGAGAAAGTATGTATTTCATTTACTCCTTTTAGGGAAATGTACTTGAATACTTTTGATAATCATCTTAACTGAACTTGTCACTGGTAAGTGTTATTGTGTCATAAAATATAAAAGCTAATCATGTTCCAATATGTAAATACAGGCTATGCAAATTGCTGGACATTATATGTGCAACCTTGTTATTATACCAGTTTGTAGGGAATTACATAGTCTTTTTTTCATTAGGATAAAAGTATTGGCATTTCTATGCCTTTTTGTGTGATCTGAAATAAAATATCTTTAACTCAAAATACAGCTTTTTGTCTACTCCTCTTATTCCTCTGCCTGATAGTTACATTGGCTTCATTGAGAGCTACAGAGATCCATTTGGTTCAAGAGGCGAGTTTGAAGGTAAGTTTAAATTCTTATTTTGCTCTAGACGGCCATGATTAGCGCTGCAGATAGCTTGTTACATCTTCGCATTTCTGCCCCCTCACCCCAGGTTTTGTTGCTGTGGTGAATAAGGCGATGAGTGCCCGGTTTGCACAGCTGGTAAGTTCAGCCGAAGTCTTGCTGCCTGAGCTGCCCTGGCCAGCTGCGTTCGAAAAGGATCGCTTCCTCAAACCTGATTTCACCTCGCTGGATGTGCTCACCTTTGCTGGTAGTGGCATCCCAGCAGGAATCAACATTCCAAACTGTGAGTTCCACCATTCAGTAGTGTTTTCAGTCAATTTTGCAGTTAGTTTGCAATAGTAAACATTGTATCTTTTGCCAGATGATGATATTAGACAAACTGAAGGCTTTAAGAATGTGTCCCTTGGGAATGTGCTGGCTGTGGCATATGCAACACAAAAGGAGAAACTCACTTTTCTGGAGGAAAAAGACAAGGTAATTCACAATGCTTGCTAATATGTATAGCAAACAGTTCTCCTCGTACACTAGTTTATATGTGCTATTTCCTTATACATTTAAAGGTGCCCCACATTAAAAAGCTCACAGCAAATTAACATTACAGTTGTAATTAAATGCAATTGATTTTCCTTTTTAATTTTTTTTAAAAATATATGTTCTTTTATGCCTGCAGGAACTCTACATCAAGTGGAAAGGCCCTTCTTTTGAGGTGCAGGTGGGGCTACATGAGCTTCTGGGGCATGGCAGTGGCAAACTCTTCATGCAGGTGAGGGAGTTGTCTTACCTTGGCATAGTGTTGTAAATACTTCAAGAATATAGGTTATTTGAGTGTGGCTCACGGCCTCACCAAATTTGTGTGTAGGATGAAAAGGGAAAATTCAACTTTGATCAGGCTGAGGTCCGTAATCCAGAGACGGGGGAATTGGTGAGTCTATTACACTACACTAACTTTTTACCTGTAGATCTCTGCCTGAACAATCCATGTTGGTCCTGGTCCAGTCTGATTTGGTTGATTTAAATATGTCTATCCCTTTTGTCCATGTTATGTTATCAGTCTAGATATCCCATTTGTGTGTGGCAAAGATGTCTTGTTTTTCCCCCTCTTTGAACTCTTTCTACCCAACGTGATTGTGTTGATGGAGTGTGAGATGAGCATCCGTCTAATATTTTGAAAAAGAATGATGCCTTCATCTGTTATCGAACAGAATGAGGCAAAAAGAATAACATGTCCTGACATGTTTTTCTTTTTGCCTCATTCTGTTCGATAAGGGCACTTTCTCAAAGGTCTTACTGACATAGACATAATCTAGAGCAGGGGTGTCCAATCGTATCCAGAAAGGGCCGGTGTGGGTGCAGGTTTTCATTTCAACCTAGCAGAAGCCACACCTGAGTCTACTGAAAGCCAACATCAACTGATTAAACAGGTGATTAAATCAGGTGTGGTGCCTGCTTGATTGGAATGAAAACCTGCACCCACACCGGCCCTTTCTGGATACGCTTGGACACCCCTGCTATAGAATTTGATAATCCTAAAAAACTCAAGGCAAGGCATTTGAACACTACAGTGGAGAACATTCTGAGCTAATGCTGTTACAACCACATTAGACTTACCAGAATGTTGACACTAAATGCTTCCTCATATACAGAAATTTCTTTCGGCCTATGCATTTACACAACGAATGTACGTTAGGAATAAATTCATTCTGACCAATGAAAATCTTTGTATAGCGGATGTAACCGTTTGATTCAAAACCAAGCCGCTGCACTGCTGCTAAAATGTCAGCATGTTGACTGTTGACTCTTGACTGCACTTCTTTCTTTTAGATTAACAGCTGGTACAAAGGCAGTGAGACATGGGACAGCAAGTTCTCCACCATCGCTTCGTCATATGAGGAGTGTAGGGCTGAGTGCGTGGGGCTCTACCTCTGTCTGAACAAGCAGGTGCTGAGGTAAAGCAAATGCTGACCCACATACACACTTCAAGTATTTCATCTTGTGCATTGTAAAGTAGCTGACATGTTGCTGTGCTTGAAATACAGCATCTTTGGCCATGAAGGTGAAGCGGCAGAGGAGGTAGTGTATGTCAACTGGTTGACCATGGTCCGTGCCGGTCTGCTAGGCCTGGAGTTTTACACACCAGAGAGCAAGAGCTGGAGACAGGTTTGCAATAATTTTAGTTTATAATTGATTGCACTTTCATTGGCATGACTCCTTTTACATGCAAAATTGCCAAAATGGTTACATAACACCAAGAGCTATAATAAGATCCCTGTACACTGCATTTCTAGTTAATTAGCTTACTTTCTAGTATGGAAACCTTTCTGAAAAAGTACACTGCTGTTTGCTTGGTGCTAACATACGATAAAAAGCTGAAGTGAATAGATAACAAAATGGATTCATAAAATGCACTGCAAGGTTTCAGCATTAAACACTGCTCACTCCTTCATGAGGGTGTACTCACAGACAAATATACCAGACCTAACCGAGGGACCAGAATCATCACAAAGGCATCAACCTAGGACACCAGCTGTATTTTTGTCTGTCAACAATTGACAGGACAAAAACTACCAGTGTATTTATAGATTTGTTTTTTTCTGAGTAGACAGAATTTATGGATGCATCTTATTCTGATTTTTTATAAATCCTTTTCCTAGTTGTTGAGAGCCCTTGAGCTTTCTCACTGTGTGTGCATTCCGTGTCTGTACGTGTGCATTGTAGGCTCATATGCAGGCTCGTTTTGTGATCCTGCGTGTGCTGCTGGAAGCAGGAGAGGCTTTAGTGACCTTGAGCGAGACCACCGGGGTGGACGGCCAACCTGACGCCCTCATCACGCTGGACCGCAGTAAGATTGACACAGTGGGCAAGAGTGCCATCCAGAAGTTCCTCTGCAGTCTGCAGGTACATTAATGCCAATACCATTATTTGTGCAGCTTAGGTCACTTAATGTACTATAAAGCTTGTATGTAAAGATGTAGAATAAAAACAGGACATAATGTATCCATTCTGTAGATTATGTACAAGGGATACGTTTGGCTTACACAGTAGTTTCATTTTCAACTCTAACTACTGAATAGTTGGAAAATTTGAATAAAAGCTTTTTTTCAAAGTCAAAAGGTTAATAGGAACAAATGATAATGACTAAACTGGTCAGAGTTGTGTTGTTCAGTATTTCAATAATGATTATGCAGTGCCCTCCACTAATATTAGCACCCTTGGTAAATATGAGTAAAGAAGGCTGTGAAAAATTGTCTTTATTGTTTAACCTTTTGATCTTTTGTTAAAAAAATTCACAAAAATACTCTGCTCTCATGAATATCAAACAAAACACAGGCTTCAGTTTTTGAATCTTTGTTAATACAAATTTTTACACGTTAAGAAATTTGCTGGAAATAGATTCAATTCAATATGAACTTTTTTTTTTTGAGTTTGAGTCTGAGAAATATATTTGAATTATATTCCCATTGATGTGTGTGCGTGTATATATATGTGTATGTATGTGTGTGCATATATATATAAATATAAAAAATACACCTGGGTGACTAGGAACAGGAAATTGTTCATCCACGACTTCCTGTTTGAATATAAATATGAGGTAACACACAGGCCAAATTCCCTTAGTCATTCATAACAACGGGTAAGACAGAGGAATATTTGAGCTTCACTAAATGGGAAGAGGCTATAAGAATATAGCAAAAGCATTGAAAATGCCCATTTCTACCATCAGGGCAATAATTAAGAAGTTCCAGTCAACTGGAAATGTTATGAATCAACCTAGAATTGGATGTGTGTCTATATTGTCTCGACACACTGTGAAGAGAATGGTTCGAGTGGCCAAAAAATCTCCAAGGATCACAGCTGGAGAACTGCAGAAGTTAGTTGAGGATTGGGGTCAGAAAGTCTCCAAAACTACAAACTGAATTCACCTACTACATCACAAGTTGTTTGGATAGGTTTCAAGAAAAAAGCCTCTACTTTCATCCAAAAACAAACTCGAATGTCTTCAGTTTGCCAGACACTACTGGAACTTCAAATGGGATCGGGTTCTATGGTCAGACGAAACTAAAATAGAGTGTTTTGGCAATAAACACTAGAGGTGGTTTTAGCCCACACAGGTAGCCATCTGGAAAAGTACCTCATGCCCACAGTTAAATATGGTGGTGGCTCTTTAATGATCTGGGGCTGTTTTTCTGCCAGAGGACCTGGACATTTTGTTAGGATACATGGCATCATGGGCTCTATCAAATATCAACAGATATTAAATGAAAACCTGACTGCCTCCGCCAGAAAGCTTAAAATGGGCCGTGGTTGGATCCTCCAGCAGGACACTGATCCAAAACATACATCAAAATCAACACAAAAATGGTTTACTGACCTCAAAATCAAGGTCTTGCCATGGCCATTCCAGTTCCAAACCTGTTTTGCAATTGTTTATCCATGAGAGCAGAGTACTTAAAAATTTATTTATTTATTTATTTATTTATTTATTTATTTATTTATTTATTTTTAAACAACGATCAAAAGTTTAACAATAAAGAATTTTTCACAGCTTTCTTTGTTCATATTTACCAAGGGTACCAGTATTGGTGGAGGGCACTGTATATAACAGTTATTCAGCTGAATGAGGAATAAAGGGATTTCCGTTCTTTTTCATTTAAGTCCAAAGAAAACAGCATGTTCTTTATAAATCTCTACCCTTTCAGATTTTTAAATCTTTGAAATGAAATAAATTGGCTGTAAATATTTTTGCTTATGATTTAAGTATTAAGTGAGTAATTCCCTAATTTTATGCTGTCTGCCATCAGTATTTATTACTATTTATTATTTCCCCAGGTGCACAAGTCCACAGCTGATGTGGAGGGAGGCAGAGCTTTGTATGACCGCTACTCTGCAGTGACAGCTGATGGTGCTCACAATTTCCTGCGACTCCGCGAGACTGTGCTGCTTCGCAAGGAAGCTCGCAAGATGTTTGTCCAGGCTAACACTCGAGTCAAAGGTCAGCTCACTACTAGTGCTCTTTTAAGCCCAGAACTTATTGCATTTGCCCAAATTGCCCGTCTGAAGCAGCACTGTTGAATTCCTTTTAAAGGTGCATTCATATTTACTATTTTCATATTAAAGAGCCTATCATTTTATACTTGGCTCCATAGCTCAAAAATAATATATTAAATGTTTTAACATTTTAAATTTCAGGTAAATTTATTGACTTACACCAATGCGTTAATTGTGTGTGTGTGTGTGTGTGTGTGTGTGTGTGTGTGTGTGTGTTGCAGTGAACTTTAAGCAGTTACAGTTCTTAGTCCACTTGATTCCAAAATTACCCTTTACAATACAGCTTCCTAGTCAGAATTTATGCTCACTACATGGGGAACATGGTGTTTTATAACCTTTGTAAGGAACTATAAACTTTTTAAACAATATATTCAATACAATGGCACTTAAAGATTCAACCACCAGATGTAAAAACTAAAAGATGCCACATATGCAATAATTTAGACCCGTTTTCATAGGTGAAGCAAGGGTCATTTAGTCAGAAACAATTGACAACCAGAAATATAACAGGGAAACTTTTAGTCACTGTTTAATTAAATGCTCATACACCTCTTTTAAACCACCCCTCCCTTTTTTTTTTCTTTAAAGCAAACATTGTGTTTTTTTCGTTACCTTTGAACTATTTGTGTTTCAGGTGAGGCTGTGGAACTGGAGGAGTATGAGGCGAGTGCTGCAGGCCTGATCCAGTCTTTTACCCAGCGCTTCACTGAGGATGCTGAGGAACTGGAGGCTCAGCTGCTGGAAATGGCCTCCAGAGACACAGCCTGCTGGTCTGAGAGCTAATCTTTCAGATGATAACTGCCTTAAGCCTGCAGGTACAAGCTGCATCAGAGAAAGAAATGATAAAATGAGATAGAAAGAGGCTGTAAAAGGTACCCTGGAAGTGACTGTAGGGGGGGGGGACCTAACTAACCCAGTTTTGCTGCCTACACATGCACAATGCTTAATGCTTTGCTTGTTCTTCCACAAAGAACATAACTGTTAACTTACTTTTTCCTCTCAGCTCTGTGTATGCCAATGTCAGTAAGTCAGGTTTTTTATTTAGAATATGCAATCACTCCTCTGTATTTGAGATGGGACCACAGCCTACGCCTCCCACACAGATGGATATGTGTTAAAGCATCGATGAGAGAAAATGTGCTGTGTGAAGGCGGAGTGGGAGAATCACTTATGTAACCTAAACCTGTTGCACTTCTGTGAACGTTTTAACAAATACACTCTACGTATCAATCATCTTTATGTACTGATCAGCAATGCCTCACATAATCAACTGACATCAAATTTCGAGTTTAGTGGGATGTTTAGGAGTTATTGGACTTTGATTTTCTTGAAGGAATTAGACCTAAAAGAAGACTTCGATTGCTGACGAGGGAAGCATTTCCTACCAAATAAAGTCATTTTTCAGAGTCTCTTCTTGTTCTCTCTTTGTTTTAACAGCAATTACAGTATTAAACATTTTATGTAAGAACAAGCTTATTCTACCATCAACAAGCACGTCATTGGCTTATTGATGTTTGTCATGCATTAATCATTTGATTCAACACTAATTGAGGACCCATTAAAAAATAATTAAACCCTAAAAAAAAAAAAAGCCAGAAACATTTTTAAATTTATTTTTTAAGTTTATTGACATCTTAAAGGCATTGATTTACACAGTATCACAATTTATGTTTTTCTGCTCACTATAAACAGCAAACCTTAGCATATATTTAAGTTCTTGTTTGCTCATAAATGCCATTGTTTAATAAACAGGCTAGGATTTTCCCAATCCTGGTCCTGGACACCCACACTGCATATTTTACTACAATACAGTTCTAACACTGAATTCACGAAGTTTTTTTAAAAATGTATTATCTGATGAATGGAGCCGGTATGTTGTGAGTAGTTTAAACACTAAAATGTGCAGCATAAAGGGACTACAAGGCAAAGCATGGGAAATGTTGGACTATACCATATAGAGAGTAAGTAGAAGCATCACTGTCATCATACATCTGTTTTGTATTATTACAGAAAATTTAATAATCACTTCCCATTTTGCAGAATACAGGAATATCTCTCCGATCCCATATGAATGAACCACAAAACCATTTGGCATGAAATATATATAAAATACAACTAGTTGTAAACAAGATTTTCAGTTTTAGTATTCACTTGTCTAAAGATAAATTAATAAAACTTTTCAGATTTAGCAAATGTACAGAGTTATTAACCAATTATTTAACATCTCAATGCGTTTCCACCCGTTGTGGGTCATCAGCTGTTCTCCCCTTTTTCGAAGGTACTGTTTTTCAACCTTCTCAGTACCAGGTCACATTACGAGGCTTCCCCTGAAAGGTCCAAAGCGCCTCCTCTGGTCAACCTATTGGATTTCATATCTGGATTGGAGTGCTGGTAAATGAGTGGAGCACTGCTGGTACCCATGTTCTGCAGGTCCTGAATTTGAGCATCCAGAGGAACTGGTATTAACTTTTCACTTCTTCTCCAGTACAGGCCATACTCGTCTGGCTGGTCCACTCCAAATTTTATGGCGCAGAGCTGTCCCAAAGCTTCTCCACTGATCCCTGCCTTCCATTGCAATGTCTTCACCAAACTACATTCACCATCCTGGAACAGCACCTTTACAAACCTCTGTAGGATAGAATGATATTACCACTTGTTATATTGTTATATTATTCTACAAAATAATAAGGTTATTCTACAAAAGACGACCCAGTAGCTGACCTGTTTTATGTCATTCTGGCTCTTGGATTCAGTGCTACGACGGTGGCTCCACTCCTTCAGGGATTCCTTGACTTGGTGGGTAAGTCCACTGGAAGCCACAGCTTCTGGCTCACTCTGTATATAGGTAAGGCTGGCATAAACGCTGGTCAGATAGTATCCACCTGACGGAAAATGATGAGGTCAGTGATGAGTTAGTAAAAGTACAGGCCATATGTAACTTTTTTTTTGTTGAATAATACATAATATCTTTACCCTCTCCTGTGAGCCAAGAGGTTTCTAGCAGCTCCATCATGTACTCCACCTCTAGAGAAAGCTCAGGTATGTTGCACTGAACAATCACATAGGAAAGAGCTGGAAGGAATTCATCAGCTCCAAATTTCTGCCCTGAGAAGTAGTATGAGTTTTAGGGAAATACAAAAAGATGATTTGTATGATTATAAAACAAAACTATATATTTCATAATGATTTATATATCTGTACTGTTCAAGGGAACAAATTCACAAGGAGAGTCATATTCATGTACAGTCCTCACCAGTATTGGTCTTCATGGCTTTATAGATGAGCTTACAGATCTGCAGGAGCAAAACTACTTTGTCAATTGGTGAATAGGCACGTCTCATGAGAGACATCTTGTGCTTTATCTTCTCAATGCCATGAGCATCAGGCACAGCAACCTGAACGCCAAAAAGGTCTCGTGGTGAAGCATCTCTGGCTCTCTTCATACTTTCAGCCAGCCTCTTAAAGGAGCCATCATGTTCATGCATATTATAGAGTGCTGTATCAATCTGCCCTTTTAGAGGTTTTAGTACACAGCGGAACAGGGCTTTTTCCAGTGTCTGATCTGCAAAAACACATGTATAGACACACCTAGCTTATTCTCATGATGCTTAGAAATAAAGTGTTTATATAAAAGGCACTCCAAAATTGTTTGGAGTCTGTGCTGTGTACCTTTCTCATCCTCGGGCACTAGGGTCTCAATGGGGGGCTCAAGCTCTCCACATTCCAAGAGGAACACCTTAGCCTGGTCAATAAAGAGACGCAAACCTTGCAGCAGCTCCAAAGTGGTTGTTAGGCACTGTGGCTTCAGTGCTTCCCTTTGCTCCCTCAAGAAGTCCTGTACCAGAGCCCCAAATGCTATACGCCTGTCATGAGAAAGGTCTTCCACCAGCCGTATGACTCTCTTCCCTGGCACAAAGAAGGACACAAAGGCTGCGCTCATCTTTTGCAGAGCTGAAACAGACTGGTGGGGAGGATGAGGAGAGGGGATGATAGGGTTACTAGTGCCCCGTGTGAGGGAAGGCCTCTGAGGACTCTCCTCAGTTTCATCAAGGCTGCTAAGGGAGCTGCTGCTGTCCAACTCGGTGAGGGATGGTGCCTTTCTTTTCTCAAGTACTAGTCCGATGTCTTCATCCTCATTTTCCTCTTCACTCTCCACTGTGATTTTTCTTTGTGCCTGTGTGTATATACATGCACAAGTTATAAAGCAAATGACTAAACCATACAAAGGAAACTTTACTGTGAATTGCATTTTATTAGGGAATATCCTATTCATTCATGCATTAAACTGCAATCGTTAGTTATACACTGATGGCACTGTATGATTGAGGGCAGTGTGTGTTATACCTGCAGAAGTGCTTTGGGCAACTGATAGTCCTCCTCCTCAGCTGTAGGAGAGAGGTTCGGGGTGACTATTGCTGAAGCCTTTTTCAGGAGAGCAAGACAAGGCTGTAGGTAATCTGAATCTCCCTCAACAAATTCAGCATTGTTCTTATCCTCCTCGTTGGTCTGAACCACTTGAGTTTGCTTCACATTCTTTCCTTTACTCTTGGCTTTTGCAAGTAGTGGTGGAGGTGGTGGTGGGGTGATGGGGGGTGAGAGTAAACTGGAGTTTTCGGTGGAGACGCGAACCTTTATACTGTGTTTAAAGTGATGGCGCTTGTGCATGGCACCACGATTGGGATGCTCTTGTAGGAATAGTGGGTTTATGAAGCATAATGCTCCCTGCCCTGCTCCCAAATCAAGTTCAGAAGGACTTCTGGTGTGAATTGGGCAGAACTCCTGGAACAATGTTTCACTGGTGCTAGAAGATGTGGTAGAGTGTTGTGATTTAGGATTTGAGAGTACAGGTGCATCATGTACTGGTGGAGGACCATTCCGAGGCCCACGGAAGTTTAACTGGGAACTCCAGAACTCTGTATGAAACATGGCAAAGGAACATTTTAATGTTCATTGTTATGCTGTACAAAAGTACTTAAAGGAGCTCGAAAATGAAGGTTTTGACCATTTTAATATCTTAATCATAGTCCAACCTGAGCTTCAGTGCTGAAACTAAACCTAACCTTTGCTCATACCATAACCTACATTGTAATGATAGTAAATATAGATTGTCACAAACTGAGTTTCCATAGTCTTTAAATGACTTGGATGACCACAGTCTACAGTAAAACTACCATGTACTTACCCACACCCATATGAGAGATAGATTCCAACTGTTTGTGGGATGAAGCCCTGGCTATGGCCTCTGGCAATTCGAGAGTGAAGGGAAGAACATCCCTAACGTAAAGTTAGTTAAATGCATAACTGAATTTAAAAAAACAGTAAAAGAACTGAATAAGAAGTGTCAGAAATTAGCTGATTAATACCGGCTGACACAGTAGAAGGCAATGAGTCTACAAAGATCTGGGAAGCTGATGGCTGAGCTCTCCAAAGAGAAGGCTGGGGGGATAGAGGATGATTGTTAGTAATGTCCACATTCATCAAATGTAATTGTTCAACATCAAACTCAGTCCAACTGAATAAAAATTAAAATAAAAAAAATATATAAAATGACCATCATGTTCTGTCTCTTGCTTATCATATTACTTACTTGAGTCCTTCTCTCGGATGACAAACTGTTTGACAAAAGATGGCACACTGTCATCTGTTAGCCTGAGACACAGCATTTTCTTCTGGGATGTATTGGACTTTCGCACCAGGAAAGTCTACAAAATGTGGAGTAAACATTACATTTTACAATATATATATATTTTTGTATTTTGTCCACGATTCTAAATCTTTGTGAGCCTTATATTGTCTGAAACTAAAGTTGTTTCCTAGGAAACACTTGAAGACTTCGTTTTTTTTTGTTGATGCCAGATCTATGGGAGTGGAGAGCACCTTAACCTTTCTGGAGGCTGTGACAAATTTGAACAAATTTTGAGTAATACGCGTTAAAGCATTTGGCAGTGTCAATTTGTGAAGGTGTTCCTCACCCCTGGGGGTTCACGCTGTAGGATGTGAAGTGCTGTGGCTGAGTTGATGGACAACTGCAGCCATACGGGGTATGTGAGCAGCAGGCGGTCCAGCACACTGATGCTCTTCAAGGAGCCTCTCTGAGGACATGTCCTCTTCTCTCCTACTGGATGGGCATCTGGATAGTCATACACATGGCCCTCCTGCATCTAAAACATATTAATCAATACCTGAGAAAGTGACTCGCACAAGCACACATCTTGGGCAGTCCTGAGGTCTCAAGAAATTCCCCATTAGAATAATCCTATACGGTTAATTGTGCAATGAAGTTCATTGAAATTTCAGGCAAGTGTTTGGCTTATTGTGTGAGAATTCTACAAAAAGCTTCTCATCACAGATGCAGTTTATTTGTAAACAACGTGTTACATTTAAATATAAAGAAATAATTCTGCAACTTGCCTGTAGATACAAATGTATGGAAAGGGTGCAATGTTCAATTGCTCAATTTAAATGCAAAACAATTGAATTAACCCATCGAAGTCCAAGAATGCTTAGCTATTTCTACTACTTTCATTAAACAAAAGAATGAATTTGACTTCAATTCACATTCCAGGCACCTACAGTATTAGCGTAACTCTGACTGATCGAATGTGTAATGATATCAAATCCAAGACTTAGTTGAAATTGTTTTCAATTACTTCAGAAAACTTTCAGACATGTAATTGGTTGTTCCTAATCTTTTAAATAATAGCTTTAACTACCAATTGTACATGTTGTACATATAGTAGTGGAGGTGAAATTCAGATGAGATTGCTCATATGCTATCTACACACATTTCTCATTTTGTGGTGATAAAATGTCATAATTTTATAACAATATGATAGTGCTGTTGTAGAGAGCTTATTTTAGTAGGCCTGATGCATGTTTCCCATGTCAGCAGATATGAAATGAAACTTTATATACATTTTATGTAATGATCAACTTTTGTCCTAACCATTAAGGTCCTGAGATGAACAGTTTAAATGTTTTGTTAATAAAATAAATTAATTAAAATAAATGCAGTGCTTACAAAGAACAACTGTACCATTCTTACCCTGTGTAATCCCCTTTTCATAAATACTCAACTTTTTTTATTCTCTTTTCCAGTCATCTCATATGGATTGTGTAAATTTTTCCGTTTACGGTTGATTTCCACACAAACACGTGCCATATTTCTCCTGCTGATCTCCTGTTCTTACTGGTTTTTGGAAACTCCCTCTGGCTCATTCCTCCTCCTGGTCATGTGAGTGCTGTGTGTCATGACCTGACTAATTTCCTAACATTTCTACATCGACCTTCTCTGACTGAACCTGTCTATTCTCAGTCCTCAACATATCTTAAATTTTATCATAAAAATATGAAATATCATTTTACAAAATGACAAAGCCCTAAATTTAATTGAGAAACAAAAACAGAACATGCAATAATGTAAACTTAACGGGCCTTCACAACTGCTGCAAATGTTACCCACTGCAGGGTGCTATAACTACAGCTTGCTTGGTTTAAAATGTTTTGTTTTTTAACAAATATGTTTCAAATGAAATTAGAATTTCTGTCAAACCCAAGCTTTGCTTCCACTCTGTGAACAAGTTATCCACTGTGAGATGTGAATCAGGCTTATCTTATATACAGCGTATCCACGAAGTCACAGATTTCACATTTATTTAGAAAAAAGAATTATTAGCAACGTAACTGTATGCATGCAGCAGTGGGTTACATTGACAATTGCGGTTCTCCACAGTTCTAGTCATCCATCCAGCCATCCATACATTTTCAGTACTGCTTATCCTACACAGGGTTGCAGGAAGCCTGGAGTCTATCCCAAGGAACTTGGAGCACAAGATGGGGGACACCCTGGACAGGGTGCCAACCCATTGCAGGACACAATCGCACACACTCAGTCACACACTATAGACAATTTCGAGATGCCAGTCCGCCTACAATGAATGTCTTTGGGCTGGAAACCGGAAAACCTGGAGGAAGCCCCAGAAGCACATGGAGAACATGCAAACTCCGAGTACACAGGGCAGAGGCGGGAATCAAACCCCCAGCCCTGGAGGTGTGAGGCAAACATAGTAACCACTGAGCCACCATGCCCCCTCTAGTCATTCACTGAATCTGAAACCAAAATAAATATTGTGCAATGTGTAACAAAATGAATCACTACTTGAAACTATTATAATATAAATCAGTTACTGATCAATTTGTAGTGTCTACTGACAGGTTGGGCAGTTCTATAACACTTTGTGTCAATGATTAACATTTTATTAATAATTTAACTTTAGATTCAGGATTTATTTTCAGCTAGCAGATTAGCATGTTTTTTGAGAGATTGTAAGTACACAGAGCAAAACTAATCAGTAGGAAGATTTTAGTGTTAAAAAGTTTGGGTACCCCTGGCATAGGCTGCTGCTGAGTGGGATGGTGAAGAATACTATTTTCTAGCAGCAGATGGCTGCTATAGCAACACTAGCCCACACATCCTACTGGGCATTCCCACCCACTGACACACACTTATCTGGGGAAAAAAAACAAAAACTTTCAAACTCACTTTAGTACCTTTTATAGCTCACAGAATTTTACAAAGTACATTTGAAGACATATAGGACAGAATTAAATGTCTATCGCTTAACCATGTTAAGCATTATAAAGGTTTTACAACATACCTTCTTGTGGTGTATTTTATATTCTATTAAGATGTTTCTATAATCTATAATCATGTTTTATTTTACTACACTAAAGTTCTATACACATTCCATAGTTCAGCCTTTTCTTAAAATTCTTTAGACAGAGATTTATAAGATGTTCTCAGAGATGGCTTTTCGACTTGAAGAAAGAAAAAAAACAAACTTCTATGATGTGAAGAGATTACAGATTTCGTGTTTAGGCAGAAGGGGTAGAGTACAGTTCTACTTATAGGGTGTGTAAATGAGCCTAGCAAGTCCAGGCTTGGTGAAGTGGAAGCCTATAAGTATGTGCTTTGGAGGCGTTTGTGGTAGTTTTGCATAACAACCATGAGCCTATAAGTGGTATCATGGAACCGTTTAAAATACCACACTGTTAACTCATTCCAGGTTTTGTGTTATGTACAGTCTCAGGAAAAAATCTGTTAATTGTACCTTTCCTTGTCGCTGGTGTGGTTTCCTTATCTTTTCTACCCTTAATAGTCTATGTAAACATTTAAGGTACATGATTGGACCATAATTACCTTTTAGAGTAAAGCTTTAAAGGTACAACCCCAATTCCCAAAAAAGTTGGGACATTATGGAACATGCAAAAAACAAACAAAAAGAGTCATTTGAAAATTCAATTCACCCTGCACTATACAATGTTTTACTTTCTGAATTTAATTTATTTTTGAAAATATACACTCATTTCAAATCTGATGACTGAAACACACTCCAAAAAAGTTGGCACAGTCTTCTGTTTGCCATTGTGTAATATCACCTTTTCTTTTAATAACACAAGCATTTGAGCACTGAGGACACCAGTTGGTTAAGTTTAGCATTCATCCATTATGCATTTCTTCAGCTGCACATCTGTACGGGGCTTTCATTGCCTTATTTTGCGCTTCATAATGCACCACACATTCTCAATCAGTGACAGGTCAGGACTGCAGGTAGGGCATGCTAGCACCCACACACTCTGCTTACATAACCATGCGCTTGTAATGTGGACAGAATGTGGTTTGGCGTTGTCCTGCTCTGGATGGCAGCATATGTTCTCCAAATTGTGTACATAACTTTCTGCATTAATGGTGCCCTCACAGATGTGCAAGTTACCCATGCCATGAGCACTGACACACCTCCATACCATGACAGAAGCTGGCTTTTGGACGTGACGCTGATAATAGCTTGGATGATCCTTTTCCTCTTTTTCCTGGTGAACATGACAGCTGTTTTGTCCAAAAACTATTTGAAATGTCGACTCGTCACACCATAAAACATGATTCCACTGTGCCACTGTCCATCTCAGATGAGACCAAACCAAGACAAGTCGGTGGCGCTTCTAGACAGTGTTGATGTATGTCTTCTGCTTTGCATAGTAAAGCATTAACTTGCATTTGTGGATGCAGCGGCGAATGGTGTTGATTAACAAAGGTTTACCAAAATATTCCCGAGCCCATGTCAGGATATCCTTTACAGAATCATGACATTTTTTAAGACAGTGACGTCTGAGGGATCGGAGATCACGTGCATTCAGAAGAGGTTTTTGACCTTGCCCTAAAAGAGTCCTTGAATCTTTTAATTATATTGTGCACTGTAGAAGGTGAATTGCCCCAAATCCTACCGATTCAAAAAACTATGCAGTTGATTAGGTAAAACATCAAATACCTTGTATTTATAAGTTTTTTGTTTAAATACAAGTCAAAGTACATTTACAAAAGTACTGTCCCAACTTTTTCAAAATTGGGGTTGTACACTGTACACTGAGGTACCACCACAGCAACAAGGAACATTACAGCTCCCTTTTTGTATAATGTCTAGAATAAAAACATGTTTGTTACTCTATACACCAAGAAACACCAGAAGACACCAATAATTTAAAGTCAAACACATGTCCAGAAAATCTAAGCTAATAGACACAATGTTGATCCAGTCCTATTTTTCAAAGTGCCCTGAAAGGGAAAACAGTGTTGTAAGATCAGAGGAGTGTGAAATGAATTGTAGTCAATACACATCTCATCTCATTTTCAGGACAACTCATTGCGTTGTGATTGTGGAGATGCTTTATAAAGCAGTGAGATACAGTTGGAAGTTTCTGAGTCTATGAAGAAGGAAGTGCTCAGACAGCTCACAAAGCTCTGCTGTCTCTGTCCTTCCCCGAGGGAGACATCAAGTTTATCCAGGAACAACACGCCAAGCACTAATCTAATGCAAACCAAAAGACTGACCTAAACTGTAACCCTCTAAAACACACAGATTTACCGCCGTGAAAACAAACTATCCGCTTACCTTTCCACCTCCGCGATTCTAGTTAGAGTAATAGTAGCTGGAACACTACTGCGTGCCACAAAGCTCTCAGATCCATGAAACGTGCTGGACAGCAGAATATTCGGACTAACTCTTGGTGTTTTTGCTCGGCAGGTTAGTTCCTCTTCCAAGTGTGTGAGAAGATGTCGTCCAGCTTCTTTCCCCCCAGTGTGTGAAACTGTGCTTCAGGCATTATTCACACTCCGTCTTCCTCTGCGTGCTTTCCGCTGTGTGATCTTTGTGAATGGGAAAACCAAAAGTTCCTGTGCTTTGCTGAAGTAATTTTGCGCATGCGCCTGGTTTAACCTGGAAGGTAGTATACACCTTGTGGGCAGTATTGTGAGCTGGACACTTAAGTCAAGTTCAGAGCAAAATTGACGTCAGTAGAGGCTACGGAAATGTTTCCTGTATGAGTAAACTTAACTGTACGGTTTGATAATGGGTTTTATGAATTTGACTCAAGAGCTAATTTGCATGGCTTTATATTTTATCTTAGTTGTTTCCTGGGCCGCTTTACTACTACTACTGCTACTATTACTATTACTATTACCATTACTACTACTATTACTAATATTACTATTACTACTACTACTACTAATATTAATATTACCATTACTACTACTACTACTACTACTAATATTAATACTTCTACTACTACTATTACTACCACTACTGCTACTACTACTATTACTATTACCATTACTACTACTACTACTATTAATATTTCTACTACTACTACTACTATTACTCTCACCATTATTACTACTATTACTAATATTATTACTACTACTACTACTAATATTAATATTTCTACTACTACTACTACTACTACTACTACTAATATTAATACTTCTACTACTACTATTACTACCACTACTGCTACTACTACTATTACTATTACCATTACTACTACTACTACTATTAATATTTCTACTACTACTACTACTATTACTCTCACCATTATTACTACTATTACTAATATTATTACTACTACTACTACTAATATTAATATTTCTACTACTACTACTACTACTACTACTACTATTACTACTACTACTACTACTACTAATATTAATACTTCTACTACTACTATTACTACCACTACTGCTACTACTACTATTACTATTACCATTACTACTACTACTACTATTAATATTTCTACTACTACTACTACTATTACTCTCACCATTATTACTACTATTACTAATATTATTACTACTACTACTACTAATATTAATATTTCTACTACTACTACTACTACTACTACTACTAATACTACTACTACTACTACTACTAATAATAATACTTCTACTACTACTATTACTACCACTACTGCTACTACTACTATTACTATTACCATTACTACTACTACTACTATTAATATTTCTACTACTACTACTACTATTACTCTCACCATTATTACTACTATTAATAATATTATTACTACTACTACTACTAATATTAATATTTCTACTACTACTACTACTACTACTACTACTACTATTACTACTACTACTGCTACTACTAATTATTATTGTCCATCCATCCATCTTCTATACCCCTTATCCCTTTCAGGGTCACGGGGAACCTGGAGCCTATCCCAGGGAGCATCGGGCACAAGGCGGGGTACACCCTGGACAGGGTGCCAATCCATCGCAGGGCACAATCACATACACACTCACACACCCATTCATACACTACGGACACTTTGGACACGCCAATCAACCTACCATGCATGTCTTTGGACTGGGGGAGGAAACCGGAGTACCCAGAGGAAACCCCCGCAGCACGGGAAGAACATGCAAGCTCTGGCAGCGAGTGGCTTAGTGCTAACCGCTAAGCCACTGTGCGCCCCTTTTGTCTAATGTATATTTGTAGTTAATATTCAATAATAATATTCAATAATGATGATGATGATGATGATTATATTTGAAAATCTTCTTTTTGTTTAATATTCCTTTTATTTTATATTCCTTTAATTTCTTCTTCTTGTATAATTATTATTATTACTAATTATTAATACTATTTTAATAAATAGTTTATTTATTTATTTATTATGACTAATTATTATTAATAATACTTATTATTATTACTTATATAAGTATTATATAAACTGCAATCAATGATTAATATTATTCGCAGTTAATACTTAAGATTTTAACTCGACGTAATACATTTACAATACGTTTCTCATTAACTTCTAATTAAAATGATAATAATGAAGACACATTCACTTCATGCAATGTATTGTCCAATATATTATGGTTGGAATTGTTGGATGGAATAGTTATTTCTTCTTTCTCCTCTTCTTCTTCTTATTGTTGACGTTGTTGTAAAACATCTTTAAACATCTGGATCTGGTTGTCTACCGGGGCAGACTCCAACACGTAAATTGTCAGCACCTTCCCAGCTGGTGGATATGTGGGTACATCCTGGGAACATAGGATATTATTATTATTATTATTATTATTATTATTATTATTATTATTATTATTAGATTGTGGCATTAAGCATGCAAAATAGTGTTATTTTATGTGTGTGTGTGTGTGTGTGTGTGTGTGTGTGTGTGTGAGTGTGTGTGTGTGTGTGCGCGTGCATGCGTGTGTGTGGGTGGCTCTGTGTGTGTGTGCACTTCACTTACAGACACTGTAGATGTAGATGTAGTTATATCTTCATCTGCAGCTGGAGCTGGAACCTCAACTGCAGCTGGGTCTGGAGCTGGAACCTCAACTGTAGCTGGGTCTGGAGCTGGAACCTCAACTGCAGCTGGCTCTGGAGCTGGAATCTCAACTACAGTGGGCTCTGGAACTGGAACCTCAACAGCAGCTGAGTCTGGAGCTGGAATATCAACTGCAGCTGGCTCGGGAGCTGGAATCTCAACTGCAGCTGGCTCGGGAGCTGGAATCTCAACTGCAGCTGGATCTGGAGCTGGAATATCAACTGCAGCTGTCTCTGGAGCTGGAATCTCAACTGCAGCTGGGTCTGAAGCTGGACCCTCAACTGCAGCTGGGCCTGGAGCTGGATCCTCAACTGCAGCTGGCTCTGGAGCTGGAACCTCAACTGCAGCTGGCTCTGGAGTTGGAACCTCAACTGCAGCTGGCTCTGGAGCTGGAACCTCAACTGCAGCTGGATCTGGAGTTGGAACATCAACTGAAGCGGGCTCTGGAACTGGAACATCAACTACAGCAGGCTCTGGAGCTGGAATCTCAACTGAAGCTGGGTTTAGAGCAGGAACCTCAACTGCAGATGGGTCTGGAGCTGGAACCTCAACTGCAGCTGGCTCGGGAGCTGGAATCTCAACTGCAGCTGGGTCTGGAGCTGGAACCTCAACTGCAGCGGGCTCTGGAGCTGGAGTCTCAACTACAGCGGTCTCTGGAGCTGGAATCTCAACTGGTGCTGGCTCTGTAGCTGGAATCTCAACTGCAGCTGGGTCTGGAGCTGGAACCTCAACTGCAGCTGGGTCTGGAGCTGGAACCTCAACTGCAGCTCGGTGTGGAGCTGGAACCTCAACTGCAGCTGGGTCTGGAGCTGGAATCTCAACTGCAGCTGAGTCTGGAGGTGGAATCTCAACTGCAGCTGAGTCTGTAGGTGGAATCTCAACTGCAGCTGGGTCTGGAGCTGGAATCTCAACTGCAGCTGGCTCTGGAGCTGGAACCTCAACTGCAACTGGGTCTGGAGCTGGAACCTCAACTGTAGCTGGGTCTGGAGCTGGAACCTCAACTGCAGCTGGGTCTGGAGCTGGAACCTCAACTGTAGCTCTGTTTGGAGCTGGAATCTCAACTGCAGCTGGGTTTTGAGCTGGAATCTCAACTGCAGCTGGAGGTGGACTTGGAGCTGCAGGTGGAAGTAGATCTGGCACAGTATCTACAGCTATAACTGTGTCTACAGCTGGCACTGTATCCACAGCTATAACAGTATCCACAGCTGGCACTGTATCCACAGCTATAACAGTATCCACAGCTGGCACTTTATCCACAGCTGAAACTGTATCTGCCACAGGAGTAGTATCTGCAGCTGTAGCTGTAGTTGTGTCTGTACACACTTGATCCATATATGGCAACTGATTGGTTGTGGGTGTGATGGTGCCATAGGTCTGCTGATGTGCTGTTGCAAGATGCATCACATCAGACATATAGTAGACTACATCAGACATATGGTGGACATCTACATAAAGATCCCAAACAAATACATATAGTTACAGGCTGGAGAGACTTGAACACACACTGTGTAACAAATGTAACACCAGGCTTGGAAGGGTTTCATTAAAAATGTATTCCATTACAGTTACAAATTACTTCATAAAAAATTTAATCTGAAAGTAATACACAGTGAAAATAATCACAATATGAAAGTAATGTAATCTGAGTATATAGTAGGCTAATGGTTGAGAGGCTGGAATTTGGACAATAGTTGCAGCAAGCCTTTTATAATCGACCAATTGGTGTGTGAAAAGGTGGGAATTACAGAGAGGGGTTAAAGCAATGCAAGCATGTGCACATAACATGCAGTATGAGACCATAAACACATCATAAGGAAACTAAAGCAGAATCCTGGACATTTTCTCAAATTTAGACACTTTTTTAAAGTCCTCGAAAAAGAGGACCTGTCCGGGAAAAAGAGGATGTATGATCCCTAACAAAAGCATTTCAGAGAACAATTTGTGTTCATTTTACCAAATGAACTTTGCGCAAAATTTATTTGCGCATGCACTAGGAGGTTGCTCACATGAGTCAAGAGAGAACTAGAACTATAATCAAGCAGCTGTCTATATTGTGTTATGTCAACAGATAATTTTTTTTAAAAATGCAATTCTGATAGTATTCCCATTTTATTTACAAAATGTACCTATAATCTGATTACTTATTTTTTTTGGCGTAACTGTAACAGATTATGGTCACTAGTTTTTAGTATCCTGATTACGTAACACCATTACATGTATTCTGTTACTTCCCAAGCCTGTGTAACACTGATATACTATCAGACAGCTGTGGCTTACATTGAGGTTGGATGGTCTGTGCAGTATAATGAGGAAAAGTCATCTCAACCTGCTGCCAGCTGGCATAATAGGGAGCCAGGTACTGGGTCTGTAACACACACATACACAGAACCATTAGCACACATTACTTCATCTTGTTCCTCACAGATCAGAATCACAGGTTACTGTTAGCTATGCTATCCTCATGTGGTAGCATATAAGTATTAGCTAGAGTAGCTTAAAGCCAGAATTCTTCAACCTTTTCCAGCCAGAGACCCTTTAACTACAATTTTGAATCATTTCAGATGTTGGTAGATGTTCTGTACTGCATTAACACCGACCTGCATTCTTGCCAACCTCTGGATGTTCTGATGGGCAAGGTAAGCCTGGCGCTCCTTTTTGCGCTGAGCCACGCCCACGTATATCTGCCTCCTGCCCCACATCCTGCCATTCAGCCCCTTTATGGCATTCATGGCTTCCTCAGGAGACCAGAAGCGCACGAAGCCAAAGCCTTTGGAGCAGCCATTCTCCATCATCACCTGTAGTAGACAGTGAGGAGACACATTAGGATAAACATGCTAACGTGGCAACCATGACGGAAAACCAGCACAGAGTGTATACACAAATATCAATGAATATCAGAAAACTGGAAGAGGACAGCTATGTTTTTTTAGCATCATAATTCTGTTTTTGAATCCCCACACATATAGCAGTGCCCAGCTACAGAAACATTTTATACTAGATACACACTTAAGTAAGTAAGTAAGTAAGTGAGTAAATAAGTGGAAGTGGACCGGTTATTGGGAAAGGAATAAAATGTAGGGATTATTAGTTGTAAGTGACCTTTGCGTTCACAATGTTTCCAAATGCTGAGAAAGCAGTGTGTAGACACTCGTCATCCACACTATCATCCAGGTTCTTCACGTAGAGGTTCATACCCTACAGCAGAGAGGAGAGAGCAGAGAGTCAGCATCCTTGGTGTGTGTGTGTGTGTGTGTGTGCCTGTGTGTGTGTCTGTGTGTGTGTCTGTGTATGTGTATCTGTGTCTGTGTCTGTGAGTGTTTTACCTGCTCATACTTGTGCTTGAGTTCAGTCTGTCTCTCTACTTTATTCTGTGCTGGGCCCACATACACCTTCTTGCCGTTCAGCTCTTTCCCGTTCATCTCATCCACAGCCTGAACATGTTCACAAACACACACACACACACACACACACACACACACACACACAGAGAGAGAGAGAAACACCACATTAATCACTGTTTTTCCTGCTGTAAGGAAACTTAAAAGGTTGTACACAACTACACTTGACTGTAGTGTACACTCACCCTCTGTGCATCTTCGTGCCTCTCAAATCTAACGAAGCCAAATCTTCTGGACTTCCCGTTCTCATCTGTCATAACTTGAACACTTGCCACAGGACCTGGAACACCACACACACACACAAACAATTTAAGGCTCCGTCTGATCTCTAGAATATGTTCTAACAACTGGTTCATTGTGTTTTTTGCATGAACTCATTATGTTCACGTTAATGAGTATAACTCATCACGCTTTATCAGGGATCATCACCGAACTTGCTGAAGATGTCTTTTAGCATCTTGTTGTCCATGTCGTAACCAAAGTTTTTGACGTAGATGTTGGTGATGACTTGTTGACGAGGGCCCGTCTCAGCCTTGCGCTCCTCACGTGACTTAAAGTGTTCGATAAACCTGTAACACAGCAGAGCCACTGCTCTTAGAGTCTTTATCTAAACACTGCTGTTAGTCTTTATGCCTACGCCACCAAAATTGCAACTTGATGTTGACTGCAATATCCTCATATGACCATCAAAAGAGCAAATGTTAAAAGAACCCTGACATTTCAACCCAGGCTGGTAAAAAGTAATAATTTACACATGGCTTACACTTTACGGCCATTCAGGAATTTGCCATTGAGCCTCTCCATGGCAAAATCCGCTGCCTCGGCAGACTCGAAGTGGACATAGCCATACCGTTTCGACCCCTTCTCATCAGCTACAACCTTCAGGAGAGACATGTCATCTCATCACACACAATTAATATCAAACAGAGCTAACACAGGACTTTATTTTTATTTATTTAAAAATCATTAGTCATGCTACACAGATGCTATTCAGATCCAAACAGTTCAAAGCCCGAACCTTGCATGACAGAATCTTTCCAAATAAGGAGAAGGTGTCAAAAAGGGCCATGTTGTCAATTGACTTGTCTAGGTCCTTTATGAACAAGTTTCCGATACTGGTTTTCCTCAGGGATGAATCCCTTTGAAACTGCATGATGCGCAAGGGCTGTCCCATAAGGAGCTCAAAATTGAGCATTTCCAGTGCTCGCTCAGCTGAGGAAACAAAAGTGAATTAATATCAATAAAAAGGCTAGGAGTCTATTACATGTACAGTCACATCTAGAATTATTGGCACTCTTTGTAAAGATGAGTGAAAAAGGTTATGGAAAAATGTCTTTGTGGTTAATTAGTGTCACATTAAAAATACGATAGAAGTCTAACCTTTAACTGTAGTATTTATAAAAAAATATATAAAGTTTTGAACAAAACTGCATGTCATATAAGGCACATAACTTGTCCTTATCAGTCTAATAAAACAGTAAAAGGTGAAAATGCAGAAGTAATGTATGGAATAGTGTTCTGCTTTGTTCTGTATGATTTGTATTACCGTCAGCCGGATGCTGAAAGTTTACATATGCATAGCCGAGTGAGGAGCCCGTCTTCTTGTCTCTGCAGAGCTGGATGGAGTGAATAGGTCCTGCAGGACTGAACGTCTCCACAAGCATGGGCTCTGTCACATTGGAGTGCAGATCCCCCACATACAGTGTGGCCATCACAAAATTCGTGTTCATTTCACCTAAAGCAAAAAAGTAAACAATAAAAAAAATTGATTTTCAGTGATGGAGAAAAGTAATAACACCAACTGAACTGCAGAATATTTAGCAGGCCTACCAAAACACAAACCTACTGTTTTAAACAGAAAACCTTAGAATAAGTACACTTAAAAAGTACATTTCTCCACAGAAATCGGAGGAACCTTAAAACCTAAAGGCCTAGAAATTCTTAATCTTATCAGTATGTTAAGAAAATGAAAGAATATTATATTAAGGAATAACAATAATAAACAGTCAGGCTGTTATTATGTGTAATATTTGCATTAAATATATACAGTGCATCCAGAAAGTATTCACAGCGCTTCACTTTTCCCACATTTTGTTATGTTACAGTCTTATTCCAAAATTTATTAAATTCAATATTTTCTTCAAAATTCTACAAACAATACCCCATAATGACAACATGAAAGAAGTTTGTTTGAAATCTTTGCAAATTTATTTAAAAAAAAAGAAAGAAAGAAAAAAAAGCACATGTACATAAATATTCACAGCCTTTGCCATGACACTCAAAATTGAGCTCAGGTGCATCCTGTTACCACTGATCATCCTTGAGATGTTTCTACAACATGATTGGAGTCCACCTGTGGTAAATTCAGTTGATTGGATATGATTTGGAAAGGCACACACCTGTCTATATAAGGTCCCACAGTTAACAATGCAAGTCAGAGCACAAACCAAGCCATGAAGTCCAAGGAATTGTCTGTAGACCTCCGAGACACGATTGTATCGAGGCACAGATCTGGGGAAGGGTACAGAAACATTTCTGCAGCATTGAAGGTCCCAATGAGCACAGTGGCCTCCATCATCCGTAAATGGAAGAAGTTTGGAACCAGCAGGACTCTTCCTAGAGCTGGCCGCCCTGCCAAACTAAGCGATCAGGGGAGAAGGGCCTTAGTCAGGGAGATGACCAAAAACCCGATGGTCACTCTGACAGAGCTCCAGCATGTCTCTGTGGAGAGAGGAGAACCTACCAGAAGAACAACCATCTCTGCAGAACCCCATCAATCAGGCCTGAATGGTAGAGTGGCCAGATAGAAGCCACTCCTCAGTAAAAGGCACATGACAGCCCACCTGGAGATTGCCAAAAGGCACCTGAAGGACTCTCAGACCAAAGATTGAACAAAGATTGAACACTTTGACCTGAATGGCAAGCGTCATGTCTGGAGGAAACCAGGCACCACTCATCATCTGGCCAATGCCAACCCTACAGTGAAGTATAGTGGTGGCAGCATCATGCTGTGGGGATATTTTTGAGCGACAGGAACTGGGAGACTAGTCAGGATCAAGGAAAAGATGAATGCAGCAATGTACAGAGACATCCTTGATGAAAACCTGCTCCAGAGTGCTCTGGACCTCAGACTGGGGCGAAGGTTCATCTTCCAACAGGACAACGACCCTAAGCATACAGCCAAGATAACAAAGGAGTAGCTACAGGACAACTCTGTGAATGTCCTTGAGTGGCCCAGCAGGAGCCCAGACTTGAACTCGATTGAACATTTCTGGAGAGATCTGAAAATGGCTGTGCACCCACGGTCCCCATCCAACCTGATGGAGCTTGAGAGGTCCTGAAAAGAAGAATGGTAGAAACTTCCCAAAAATAGGTGTGCCAAGCTTGTAGCATCATACTCAAAAAGACTTGAGGCTGTAATTGGTGCCAAAGGTGCTTCAACAAAGTATTGAGCAAAGGCTCTGATTACTTATGTAAATGTGCTTTTTTGTTTTTTATTTTTAATAAATTTGCAAAGATTTCAAACAAACTTCTTTCATGTTGTCATTATGGGGTATTGTTTGTAGAATTTTGAGGAAAATTTTGGAATAAGGCTATAACATAACAAAATGTGGGAAAAGTGAAGCACTGTCAATACTTTCCAGATGCACTGTATATATATATATATATATATATATATATATATATATATATATATATATATATATATATATAAACATTATAAATCAATAAATTATTAAAAGGCTTCTTACCACAGATGTAAAGTACAAATGTTCATGCAGTTTACTGCTGTTTATAGCTGCTAAACAGTGCTTCTCGCTATGTCACTGGATATTGATGATCTGAAGAGAGTCATTTGAATGTGAAGGTACAGAATTTGGAACAGAATGTGACAGAATAATAGAAGCTTGTTCCCTGGTGACCCTGTTGTTTCACCAGATTCTAAATTCTGTCCAAATGTTCTAACCAATCCAGTGAACATGGCACTTTTACGCTTGACCATCTGGCAGCAGGAGTCCCAAGTAACTTAAATAAATTAAGCACAAGTTCACACTCCAAAACTAAATAGCTTGAACAATCAGTATAGAAAAATTTCATTTTTAATCTTCTGTACACAAAAAACTGAACAGGACAAGCTGCAATAATTCCCACTTATAATACATTCAGTGACTCTGTTCTGTGGATAAGAAGTGTTTCAACAGTCTATGACCTTGCTGTTAATTGGCCATGATGCTTTATTATTATTATTATTATTATTATTATTATTATTATTATTATTATTATTATTATTGTTGTTGTTGTTATTTCCCACAAACCCCTTCTGTATATCCAATTGCTCCATTTGTATAAAGCAAGGTTGATTGTGAACTGACCTTATCAAATCGATCCATTTACATTTTTATTGTAACTTATGTAATAAGTCACTTATTGTGACTTATTACATCGATCCATTTTCTATACCGCTTATCCTACAGGGTCACGGGGAACCTGGAGCCCATCCCATGGAGCATTGGGAACAAGGCAGGGTACACCCTGGATGGGGTGCCAATCACATACACATACCCATTCATACACTACAGAAACTTTGGACATGCCACTCAACCTACCATGCATGTCTTTGGACTGGGGGAGGAAACCGAAGTACCTGGAGGAACCCATGCAGCACAGGGAGAACATGCAAACTGCACACACACAGGGCCACAGCGGGAATCAAAACCTCAACTCTGGTGGTGTGCCCTACTAAAAAACCTAGCTAAAGCCAGACTAGGCTGGTTGGCTGGTCTTTGCTGGTTTAAGCTGGATGTTGGTCAAGCTGGTCTCCCAGCCTGGCAAAGCTGGTGTTCAGATGTTTTAGATGGTGGATGGGTCAGCTGGTCTCCCAGCCTGTAGTCAGGCAGGCTTGGTAGCATAGCTTAAATACTTATTTCAGTTGTTAATAATCTAAATTATATCTGAAAATTCTACAACAAAATGATTAAACTGGATGCACAAATAAATTAGAACATATAATCTGTAGCATGCTGTGAGTCATACCAGATTAAAATATTGTCTGAACAAATACATTCACCATAAATTGTCTGACCAAATATAGTCAGCTTTTTTATTTTGAAAATTTCAGTATTCAATAGACTTGTACACAAATTACAAGTGAACCAGACATAGTCTTTATATAATAATAACTAACAACATTACTATCATATGTGAATGTGAAGTACTTTCAAAACTGACCCATCCATCTTCAACGGCTCACTCCTTTTCAGGGTCACAGGGGAACCTGGAACCTATCCTAGGAGGCAACAAGGCGGGGTACACCCTGGACAGGGTGCCAGTCACACACCCACTCATACACTACAGACACTTTAGACACACCAATCAGCCTACCATGCTTAGTCTTTGGACTGGGGGAGGAAACCCCCGCAGCATGGGGAGAACATGCAAACTCCGCACACACAGGGCCCCAGCGGGAATCGAACCCCAGCTCCTGGAGGTGTGAGGCGAACATGCTAACCATTAAGCCACCGTGCGCCAGAACAGAAATGAATTCTTAAATTTTATTTTTTAATTTTATTTTTTCCTATACACACAAGTTTAGTTCAATCTTTTTTCTCAGGAAAAATAGAAGACATCATGCACAGCAAATTCATGTGTTGATTTCTGGTGAGTAAAACTACTTAAAAGTTTGCATTTGATAGACTTTCTGTGCGGAAATATCTATATGATATTTTAGTGCAATGTAAGCGTAATACTTCTTGGACCACTTAATTCTATCAATTTTAATATTTGATTTAAGTTTCTCAATTTCTAATAACTCATGTAAGTTTTCCAAATTTGCCAGATTGCTAATATTGTTTCCTTTTAGATAATACGGCAGAGAACCGAGAGGAGCCACGAGGCCAGCTAGCTAGATAGCTAATTATCTGGCAAATTGAGGTAAGGCTTTTAAAAGTATTTTAAATACTTTTATCAGTTTTCTCACTCGACCTGGGTTTTGTTATATTTTTGGAATTTTTTGCCAGGAAAAAATAACTTGTTAATTTATGTGATTAATGTTTAATGCGTTAAAACATATTAAATCATATTAACGCAAATAAAGCATATCATTTTCCCCACTTCCTGCGACGCTGGCAGATTATGGCCATGAAATGCAATTTGTTTTATATTTTAATTGAGTCATGCATTATTATGTTCTCAAATATTCTCTGACAGTTTAAGTGTAAGTGAACATAACTAATCTCGTGCGGAATTTCCGTGACGCGCATGTTCCACTTTTATCTAAATGAAGACAGTACAGAGAAAATATCAGCCAACACAGCAAGAAACAGCTGGGAAGAAGCGCTTTGAACGTTTATTTCTAGGCCAGGTATATTAACTGTTCATGTTCACTTCTCATGTTATGAACATGTTTGAACATGTTTTTATGGAGTATCTAAGAGCAGCTGCAATGACCTTGTAAAGACCAAGCAACGACTTTGCCAACTCACACTCTTCTTTGGAATGTGGGGCTTTCTTTAACATTGCCTAATGTTAGAATTTAAAATTTTCTTCCTTAGCATCTTTCGTAATTTTGGTGAAAGTTCAATATCAAGGTGTGAAGAAATTTGTAAAATTGATAACCGATTTTACATTCCAAGACTTTCTCACTGAAGGTAAGCTTGTGCTACTGCTTAGAAATGTGCTGTAGATAGTCATGTATCAACTATGCTTGAGACATAAGCTGACATCAAAAGTCCACATGGCTTGTCTCCATGTTTCAAAGCTGTGCTGTTTGTACTTGATAAGTTATTAAAGGGATCATGACATAATTTTTTAAAATCTTCCCTGAGATGTAATTATAATATTAGTAAAGTTTTTTGCACAAAAAATATACAAAATGTAGTAATTTATAACTTTTTTCTACGCTGTCTCTGACCCTCTGACTGAAACGACAATTTTTTTGTCCTTTACTGTTAAGACTTCAATGTAAACATCCACGGCTACGGATCACGTGCACTCTACTGTCTTCACTCCCATTGGTAGTCGCTACACCAACTCTTGCTGTAGGGTCAGTCATATACAAATGTATTTCCCCGTATGATGTCACAAATCCTGCCACATCCAAATGAGCTATTTTTGGAGCTTGGTTAAATAAATGCTCTTTTTGTACTAAAAAGAATGTATTAAGCTATGAAACCTGCAGGACGTTTCAATGGTACTATGATATGTTAAAAGATTAAGGACAATTTTATTTTAGATTTAGATTTCTCATGTCATGACCCCCTTTTAGATTTGACTTAAATATGAACAAATAAATTTAATTGTCTATGTTCAGAGGAGTAAAAAACTACACCAATGGTGTTACCAGTGATCAATTTCATAGTGTTGAAAAAGCACTGTGAGTGTAGAAAAAATAGCACTACTTAAAGTGTCAATTTAACTCTATTTAGTGTGGACCTATATAAAATCTGGATGTGTTAATTTTCACACCGAGTGTGAAAATAACACTTTAAAATTTGCTGTGTGTGATCAGTTAATCAAACAGACTGTCAATCAGATCAATTAGTGATTCTTTAGAAATTTTTTTGTTGTTTTTTTAAATACAATGAACTAGTCTATATGTTACCCAGCCAACATCAGCAGTTAAGTCTGATTAGCTAAGACCAGCCTGACCAACATTGACCAGCTAAGACCAGCTTGACCAACACTGGCCATCTAAGACCAGCCTATCCATCTCAAACCAGCTTGACCAGCTAAAAAAAGTGGCCAAAACCCCTCTAAAACCAGCCTGCTCTACCAGCTATGACCAGGCTGGGAGACCAGCTAAGACCAGCCAACCAGCTTAGGCTGGTTTTAGCTGTTTTTTTTCAGCAGGGTGATGCGAACATACTAACCACTAAGCCACCATGCGCCCTCAAATAATACCAAATAATAAATAATCTTGTATGTAGTGAACCTGATGCTAAATGTTGAGCCATTTGTATTTCACCCAGAGTTATTATCGGTTGTGAACCTTGGGGGTTTGACATGTAATAAACTATGACTTGTAATAAACTCATGTTTGAGCTGAGGATGTTTTACGTTGTGATAACTTTATACTTTATTTTATACTTTGTACTAAATAAAGTAACCGAATAACTGGTTAGCTACCTTCGAACTAGCTGAAGTCTGTGTAAGTGTTAATTACATATTAAACGAGCACTGTTTTGTGTGTAACTTAATAGATTTTTTGTTAAAGATTACTAGCTAATTGCCTGTTAACTAGATTACAGATAATGTTAAATGGCTGCATGTGATAACAGGTGTATCCTGAATAATTAATACACACACACCAGAAATCTTAAGCCTCTGGAGCTGTGTTAGAAACTCGAAGATTTCTACCTAAAACTGATCAATTCCTATGTGGAGTTGTGAAATAGAGTCAAAATTATAATAAAGGTCTTGTCATCTAAAATAAAAACATTTATGGACAGGAAGTCTGAAACAACAGTTCATTATTGAGTTCATTGAGACACCTTTAGGGGAACGAGATTATTTGTGTATTGTGTTAGGTATAACTCAGTAATGCAATCAGTGTAATTGGGTCGTAAGAGCAGGTTAGAGTTGTGGCTTACAGTGGGGGAAATAAGTATTGAACGGGCTACATTTTTTTTCAGTGAATATATATTTCTAATGAGACTATTCACATGAAATTTTCACCAGGCTTTGGTATTAACTCAAGAAAGCCACTGGATAATAGCCATAATTGGCAATGTCGAAAAGTCATAGCCATATTGCAGATAAAAAAAATTCATTTGTACCATTTGTTTTCCACACAAACTCTTTGTTCCAATGCCTGAAATTTTTGGGTGGCTATTTTCAAGTCTTTTTGGGTGTGTTTTTAAGATGTAGTTCGCCGGGAGGTTTTTGCTGAGACCTTGCAACCGTGTCTACAGTTTAAGTTACACATATGGTTATAATAATGGAATTGCAATCCTGCCACTTTAAAAAGTGTGTACACCATATTGATTAAGCCAGTGTAAAATATGATTAACGTAGTTTAATTAATCTACTGCGTACTAGCTTTATGCCTTCTACTAGTCAGAAAGTTAGTACTAGCAACTATTTGAAACTACTAGCTTTTCTGACGCCCAGACTAAATCATCACAAGTATTATTAAAGATAATACTGAGAAAATGTCATAAGGATTCGATAACTTAGTGAGCTTAAAAACACAGGAGCTATCAACGCCATGTCAGTCAGAGCCGGCCCTTCACTTACTGTTATTTGTTTCAACACGAACTTGTATGAGGAGCAACATCCGCCAACCGGATATCGGATATGAATCATTTCGTGCGGAGTTAGGTAAGATGGAAGCTAATTAGCTAGCACATTTCTGTGCTGTTTGTGGTGTTTGTTTGTATTTCGGTGTGATATTTTTGGATTGTACGTCGTTTTGGGTGATTTTTATTCATTGGAGTTCATAGAATCGGTGTGGTACTTTGCTTTGGTGGCCATTTTTATGTAACGTTTCCTTCATGGAAATTGCTAGAAATGCTAGCTAGGGATTGCTAATAAACCGTGGCGCGTCGAGCGGTCTTACATTGTTTAATTCTTTTTTGTTTCTTTGTTTTGTTTGTTTTGTTTTGTTTTTTTAAATAGCTTTTTAAAACCATATGACTCTTGTTCTTGAAGAATGTTTTAAGTTAGCTAAAAATAATTTCAGCGACCGAGTCCTTTTCGTGAATTACCAGAAAAAGACAACCAAGCTAGGTAGCCTATAGTAGCCTGTTAGCTTGAAGCTAATTTGAAGGTTTGTCGTGGCGGGTTTACTGCTATGACGTTAGCGTGCGAGCCAGGAATCAGCTGCCTTATTTATTTTCTGCGTCGTATATGTTGTTCAAATGTAATTCTTGAAATAACCAAATATTTAACCGAAATATAGATAAATTATAAAATTATTTTTATATATATATGTGTGTGTGTGTGTATGTATATGTATGTATATATATATGTATATATATATATGTATGTATATATATATATATATATATATATATATATATAAATAAAATTGTGCGCGTGTGTGTGTATATATATATATATATATATATATATATATATATATATATAAATAAAATTGTGCGCGTGTGTGTATATATATATATATAATTGTGTATATATGTGTGTTTTTTATATATATAAAAATGTGTGTGTGTATATATATGTATATATATGTATATATATATATATATATATATATATATATATATATATATATATATATATATATATATATATATATAAATGTGTTTTTAAATATATGTATGTGTGAGATTAATGTATAATACATACAAAACATGTAAAGTAACTGAAAAACTAAAACGGGAAGTTGTGCATGTATGCAGAAAGCATACTTCATTCAGTGTATAGTGCGGATATAAATCAGTGGGGTGGCATTTGTACATTAATGTCTGAGGATAGTATAGGATCAATGCAGGTATACCATCCATGTTTATATTGGTGACGTAAACTTTAAAACGTGTTAGACCTGCATGCAGACACTACCTGTGAACGTGCCCCTTTCTATGCAGAAGCTGGAGTAGTCTGTTTCTCAGTGTTGATCGTTTCATGGACTGGGTGGGAGTGTGTTTTCTCATGTCGTCACAGCTTGGCCAAAATTCCTCCCTTTCACCATCAGCTCCACTGTGTCCAGTCTGAACCAGAGTACTGAGCCTTAATTAGTTTTGCTCACCTCTGTAGTGATTCTGTTGCCCAGTCCATCCAGGCATTAGGAATTTTGTGATCGTAGAAAGTAATGCAAAATCAAAGAAACTCTGCAGTATTTGCAGGAGCTTCCTATTTTTCAAAATTGCCACAGATTTGGGCCATGACACGTTGTTCTGTCATCACGATGCTTTTTGAGCCAAAGCCCCCTTTGATTGGTGTGTATGCAAAACAATTTTGTGCAATTGCAATTTCGCCAATTTAAGTAGTTTTCCGCAATAAAAACAAAACACCAAAAAATCTGCAATTTTGTATTGCATATTTTGAAAAAAGCTGCAGCAAAATCAAGCTTTTTTGATTGCTGCTATCACAAAAAATAACCTCCCAGAAATCCCGGCTCCTGCCACACTACACAGCTGCATAAAATAACCAATGATGATTTTGTTTGATTTTACGTTGATGTGAGAATCTTCCTGTGTTCTTTGCTATATGAGCTGTTTATCTAAAAGATATTAATAATCTGCTCCTCTTGTAGGTTCTACGTCTCCAATGATACCAAAGTGCTCTTAGGTTCTCTTTATTACTGGTTGCAAAACAGAAATTCCAGGCTAATATCTCTCTTATAAAATTTTGTATTAGAGCTAGGTTGTTCTGTACAAATAAGTAGAAAATGAGCCATGTTCCCCATTTCTAGGTTTTTTTTGCTTGGCCCAATGGACGACAGCAGTGTGGTGAAGCTCTTTGTTGGGAATCTGGCATTGGAAACAACACAAGATGACCTAATAGCACTTTTTGCCCCTTATGGAAAGCTGGAGACCATTACTTTACTGAGGCAGTTTGCCTTTGTCCATCTGCAGGGAGAAGGGGCTGCTGACTATGCCATCCGTGGTCTGAACGGTATAGAGTTTCGTGGTCGCACCCTTGTTGTCGAAGAGTCTCGAGGAAGGCCTCAGAACTCTATCAAAGTATATGTGGGGAACCTGAGTGCTCTGTGCACTACTGATGAACTGCACGAACTGTTCTCTCGTTTCGGCAACGTCTTGGAGTGTGAAAAAGTGAAAAGTATGCTGCCTTCATTGAAATGTTTTGTTTCATTTGTTTTCTCATATGACTTGATTTTGTCTCACATGCTTACCGGGTGTGAACCTTCAGCATGCTGTTTTTCTAATATTGCATTTTTTTTTTCTTCTGTGTTCTCCGTTGCAGCCAAACCCAACTCCTCAGTAGGTTATACTTTTATACACATGGAGCATCAAGAAAATGCAGAGAGCGCCATCGAGGCCCTCCACGGAACCTCCTACATGGGCCGTCCACTCTCTGTGGAACTCTCAAAAGTCCAGCAAGCTAAGCCAGCCGCCATGTCCAAGGTGCCGTGTGCACGTTGCGGGACACAGGGACATTTCGCAGGTGAGTGTCCCACCAGGCCGCCCATGGAGCACCACCAGAGTCAGGCAGCCGTGCTTGCTGCTGCTGCCGCCGCCGCTGCTGGACTTCCGATTCAAGTACAACAGAGCGTGCACAACTCTTTCTTTAACACCAACACCTCTGATCCGACATACGCAGCCCTAAAGGGTCTGACTGAAGCCAGTGGGTCAAGTGGTAAGCCAGTCAGCGCTGCAGTTTATGGCGCCCTGGCAAGTCAAGTGTACGGGGCTGTGGCTGATCAGGTCGTTAGCCAGGGAACAGATGATTCAGGCTACCCAGCTGCAGGAGAGACACCATCAGCCACCGCAACCATGAACCCTGCCTATGGAACAAACTCCTCGGCATATGCAGGCCCTGCCTATGGGACCATGGGTGGGGCGGAGCCTGACCCGCAAGCCGTATTTGAAGCCGCTCGGCAGCGATTCATCGAGCAGGGCCAGCAAGTGTTGGCTGAGCAGCAGGCCATTACCAAATCAGACCGGGACCGGAGCCCAGTGAGACGTTCTGCACTGTTACCCGACCCTGTTCCTCAGCCGATCAGTGCGGCGAGACCCAAACGCCGTGCTCTGCTGCCCACACCGCCTGGAGGACCCGAACTGCCTGCTATTAAAGAGGGAGACCCTATTGCGAGGTACAGTATACTCTTTGCATGGAAAGTGTGGGACTGGGATACATGGCATCTCTTTTAAAGTAATGCTTTTGACAATAGGGTTCGTTTTAGTGTTGTACTCTGGATAAAATTGTAATTAATATTACTTTCATTAGTTTGCCAATTTAGAAATCTACATTTTTGTTCTACATACATCAGAAAATCAGTAGCCTTTTCTTACATCGCTGTTAGTCCATTTAATGTTACACACTTCTTTCACATTTCTAAATCTTTGAATAAAAATTTTAAAATGCTGAATATAAACGAAAGTTAATATGCCACCAGATCATGGACGCAAATAGCCATTAAATAAATATGGAACTTGTCAATAGAAATCAAAACCAGAATGCAAAAAGTCAAGCTCATGATTAGTGAATAAGGTATTATATTAGAAAAATACATTATGACCGAATGTTTGTGGACACCTGACCATTACACCTGTATGTGGTTCTTCCCCAAACTGTTCCCGCACAGTTGCAAGAACACCCAAAAGGCCCAAACCTGTTCCAGTATGACCCTACCCCTGTAGCTCCATGATGGTTTGCCAAGTTTGGAGTGGAAGAACTCAAGTAGTTCGCACAGAGTCCTGACTTCAACCCCACACTTTTAAGATGAACTGGAACGCAGACTGTGCACCAGGTCTCCTCGCCGAACGTCACTGCCTGATCTCACTAATGCTCTTGTGGCTGAATGGGCAAGTCCCCACACCCACGCTCCAAAATCTAGAGGAAAGCCTTCCCAGAAGAGTGGAGATTATTATAACAGCAATGAGGGGCTAAATCTGGAATGGAATTTTTAAAAAGCACATACGAGTGTTCTTGCATATATGGTAGTATAGTATATCTTAAGTTTAGTCCCGAGGCTTATTCGGGAAAAAAAGGGGGAGTTAAAATAATTGTATACCTTAAATGCCAATCCTGACTCCATGAATTCTTGCTCATAGATTTCATCATAGAAACTTCCCACAAAATATGTTGTAATTTCCATCTCGGTCTTGAGCAACTTTCAGGACATGAAAATTGTAATGAAGATGTGTAGAAGATAATTTACCAACAATAACAATCCACTGTTTTCTTCTGCACACTAAGCAGATTTTTTCCCTGTCTTTTTATACTAGGTGCTATGCAGAGTATGTCCAGCAGTACCAACAGTACCAGCAATACCATCAGTACCATCAGTATCAACAGTACCAGTACTACTATCCACCACCGCCGCCGCCCCCACCACCCCAGATGCCCACCATGCCCATGCCACCTACAGGGCCGATGGATGCCAATCACTTGGCGGCTCCTGGAACCGGCGCATCTCCAAGAGCGTATGAGCCACCTCCACCACACAAGGATCCCCACCTCCGCAATCCTGACTACTCCCACCACCACATGCCAGAGCCCACATACCGATAGTGTGTGTGTGTGTGTGTGTGCGCGCGCGCGTGCATGAGAGAGAGATAGTGAGTGTGTGTGTGTGCGCGCGTGTTTGTGTGTGTGTGCGCGAGAGAGAGAGTGCCTGTGTGTGTGTGTGCGCGTGCGTGTCTGTTGTGTGGTTGATGGTGCTGAATGTGTGTGGCAGTGTTGGTCCTTCTTTATAAGTGATAAGGAGAGGGATGCATTTAAATCTTTTCATTAGCTTTATGCACCAAACTTGTGTTATTGTTTGATTAGTCTATTAATTAGACATCTTATAAGTTTAAACAAATTTGTTGTGCCTAATCTGACACCAGCCTATTCCAGGAGCCTTGTGAATCTCTGATAAACAGCAGATGATACAGTTTTGAGCACAGAGCTTAACATTTGGCTGACTGGTGGAGGAAAGGCTAATTATTTAGAGATGCCTCTCCAAGATCTATGTGCTGTAGTTGTAAGTAAGTACATTTTCATTTTAAGGAACCAACATTAACGTTTGCATGAAGGCAGTAGTGGGAATTTGAAATACAAAGGGGACCTGCGTGGATGATGGTTGTGTGTGTGTGTGTGTGTGTGTGTGTGTGTGTGTGTGTGTGTCTTTTAATATGCCAGATTGTTGAGAGAAAACATTTTCACTTGCCACAGCGCCACACATTCACACATCAGATCACCTTCTGTTCCAAATGGGTGGGATTTGGTTTTGGGCAAAGACGTGCTCCATCAATATCAGCTAAATAACACAGTAGAACTTGATGTATTTCAGCCCATTACACACAGCCTGAGGGCACATAAGAGCATGACCTGCTCTCAGCATGAACCTCAACTCTGATTATAAAATTCATCTGTTGGAATAAGGCTAGGCTACAAAAACGGACAGCTAGTGTTTGTTAGTCTATCTAGCATTCATCAGCCAAAAAAACAAGACTTTTGACTAGTGTATACTCATGCATAATATTTAGTTGTTTTCCTGTTATTTCCATATCTTCAGGACTATAAAGGAATCAACTGCCATTCCTAGCTTTCTATCCCTTATAATGTGTTCAGGCGGTTAGTGATGGTTAATCTCATGACTTTTGTTTTTTGTTTTTTTTTTTGTTTGTTTTTTTATTGTGAAAGACAGCAAAGCCCCTCCTCTTTCCTGCCCCTTGCGATTATTATTCATTCCTCTACATCTTGAGTCCCCACTTTTTTTCATCACAGTACATTTTAGACTGCTCATTTAGTTGGTATGATTTTGAGGCTGTAAGGTCTATTGCATTAGGCCTCCAGTTGATTTTGAGTTTGAGAATAAAATACAGTGAATATAAATATCTGATGTATTTTTGTTCAAAAGAAAATGTGATAAACCATTGGATAAAGGTTTCAGGCAGTTTGAATTAAACTCTGTTCAATTCAAAATTTAATTGGCTTCCCTCCTTTCAAATCAGGTTCCCTAAAAAGCAGTGTATTTGATACTTTTTGGTTAAGTGATTTGTTCTCATTTGATTCAAACCTGCCTATTTAACCTAGCGACTAGAGGAAGGAGTCTACATGAGGTTTTCATAACATCTGACATGTAATGTTTTAATAAATGAGTTCAACTCTGCCAGTGCATTTTCTTTCAATTTCTGCATAAATTGCAGTCAAGAGCTCATTGGTTATTACTGTAGGGTTTTGGGCTCAGATGTTATGGAGAGTGTTGTAGCATTCCTTCAGTGTGCTTTACAGACCTCAGTAAAATTATTGTAATGAAAAAAAAAAAGGCAGAGAAAGCTCTCTTTATTTAATGATTTTATGTCCTCTTTCCTTTAGAATGCACCTCAGACTGTCTTCAGTCTTTCATTCCAACGCTGAGAGATGGTGGGGTACTCGCACAAACACAAACACACACATGCACAACATGGTCTCACTGACCTCTATTGGCCTGGATACAGCAAACCTTTTGTAACATAATAGGCAACAGATTGAAATGACCTGTAGTAATTCGATTAAGGATTACCATTTGTATTTTTCAGTTTATTATGTTAGGGGGTTGCTTTTGTTGTGTGTAATTAACACATTTCTGAAAGACACCTGATAGAAAGCTTGCAGTGCCTCCTAAGTGTATCCAGGCCCTGATGTTTACAAGACTCAAAAGGCAGATATTATATTGGAGTGGTCATTGTTTTCACTCATAACCTTTAGTGGAATGGTGATGGAAGGGTAGCTCTTTATAGTGCATCAGGCTTCCACACATTAACGCTAAATGTCTGTAAATTTTTGCTAGAAATAGTGCATGACTGGTTACTCGTACTGTTCTTCCAGCCACATTTTCCCTTTTCGCTAACTACAGCTAAAATGGCTCCCGGGCCTCAGGACGCCAAGTTGCACATGACGGGGGAAGAGAATTAGAGTCCCACAGTGGCATGGATGCACTCCCCAGAAAGGTAAAGCCCTCTGGCCCCAATCACGCTTGCACCTTGACCATACACCACTTCCCCTAAATCATCTGCTCCAACTCAGCTCAGATCCATCTTCTGGCTGAAGAACTGGAACAAAAAAAAATGATGGGGCTGTAACAGTGCCACAGCTTAGGGTTAAATAAAATGGCAGTTTTTTACAAGCAGAGAAACCAAGTCATTTAGCTCAGGCACACAAAGTACCCCACATGATCTTGGTTTGGTTGTCTGCAAATGTTCCTTTTTTTTAATTTTTTTTTTTTTTAAAACATACAATTTTACATGGTTAAAGCCCCAGTGGCACATCCATTCAGAAGTTATCATAACCGTTGTATTGTTTTTGAGTTCAGAATTTATGACCGTGTCTTACAAGACACCTGCTCACAGAAATCCTTTATAAAGAACATGGGAACATGTGAGATCAGGGTAAATTGAATTGTTGGCTTGTTCTGTGGCATTTCGTGTTTCTTTTAAGCATTTTCAGTAAGACGAGACGAGAAGCGTGCACACGCTCACAACTGAGGTTCCTTGGCTGTGCTTTGAACTGTTAAGAAGACAGCACAGCTTTAAGGGGGTGCAGTGCAATCCAAAAGGAAAGAGGTGGGGCTGTCGCCTGGTAGGTGAGTAACCAGTGCGCCACTGTCCCACTCAAACCTATCCCTGCCCTCAAACCCAAACACTTCACATGCCCCATCACGCCACCCTTTAAATGTTCTGTACATCTCCAACTTCAAGCACATGCCTCAGGGAACGAGTTCACCTACAGAAAGTAGTCATGACCAGAGTTGCGTGTGAAGACTGATGCAGAAATTTAAATGACTTAAAAAGATTTGTTTAAAAACCTTTTGAAAAGGATTCGGTTGGGTACCTGGAGTTCTGACTGGACCAGAGTTTAGACCTTGTAACTCGTCGTTAAATAGATCATGTCCAACCTCTCTTGATTTTACAGTTTAACAGTACATGAGTGAAGCTTGATGTCAGTTTTGATAGTTAAAATTTGTGTTTCCTCATTGTCCATGATGTATTTGCAGCTTCTACTTCGTATTTCTTTCACTGATGACGTGTGTGTGTGTGTGTATATATGCTGTGATTTGAACAACATGCGCCATTTTCTGAGTGTGGTTTGCACACGTAAAGCATTGCTTTTGATTAATTTAGGTCACAAAATAATTATTCAGGGAGTATGCTTTAGTTGAGCTAAATGCTACCACTTTTACTGAGATTGGTTTTATTCTTTTGCTACTGTCCCAGCAAAAATAATGTCAAGTCTTTGTAGTCCTTCTCTAATCTTGTAAAACTAAATTAAATGCATTTATAAAAACCACATTGCTGTGTTTTTCATTTGTAGAGAGGTCATAACCATTAGTGCATTGTACACTATTTCCAGAGGATATTTTTGACAAAGGTCTGCTGTACAAGCAGGGTGTAAAGAAGGAGGCATGCGAACAGCGTCCATTCTGCTGGGGAAGCTGGTCTGATGTCTACTACCTAAAATAAGGAACACACCTTGATCAGAATCTTTGAAACATGTATCAAGTAGCTTTTCATGACAATTTATAAGGAATGGAAGAAAACCATAAGGAAATGTAAGTTTTAGTCCAAATAATTTAGATAAAAATGTACACACACTGTTCACATTATTAGGAACACTGGTACACCTGCACATTCATGCAGTAAGCTCTCCCAGGACATCAGCCGTTTCTGAAATACTCAAACCAGTCCATCTGGTATCAGTATCCATGCCACAATCAGGGTCACAGAGATCACACTTTTTCTTCATTCTCATGTTTGATGTGAACATTAACTGAAGCTCTTTACCTGTATCTGCATGATTTTATGCATTGTGCTGCTGCCCTATGATTGGCTGATTAGATAGTGGCATGAATGTGCAGGTGTTCTGAATAAAGTGGATGCTGAGTGTATATAGTTATTTATGTAAAAATAACCAATGCTGTATATTTCTAAATATATATTTTAAAATTTAGCAGTTTATCCAATGTAGTTTAACTTTTTTGTTCTTCTTCTTCTTCTTTTTTTTTTTTAAACACACACACAACAAAAACAGGCCCAGTTGATTTTTTTCCATTGTGGCACAGGTGAAGCAAAGCATTCTTCCCAGGTTTTGTGCTAATCAAATTAAAAATGCTCAAAGTCATTAAGTTTTGATTTTCAGCAAGTTTAGTTGTAAAGTTAAGTACAGTAATAAATACATGCCTGCCCTAAATCACTATTTATGCTTGTCATGGTGGCATCCTATCATGAATAGTAATCAGGCACATTTAGAAGTGAGTAGTGATTACATTTTGGACTGATTCTGTATTCGAGACCAGTTTTGGGTAGTTACTCAAAAAAGTAATCCACTACAGATTACTAATGACTACTTTAAAATTATAATCTGATTACATTACTGATTTCTGTATGTGAAAAGTAATCAGATGATTAATTACTTTACTTTCACGTTTCTTTCAAAGCCTATCAAACCTACAAAAATACGCTACAAAGTGAAACTCTGTTCTTTCAATAATTTTAGCACACGTCAATGTATGACATGATCAGAAAAAGTTGGATTTATCATAAAACGTGCCTCGGGTGTTGTCACTGTTTGTAGGACTACCAGACTGCTAAAATATAAAACTTCTCTAAGCTAGACTAGTTTGGTGTTGCTAGTCAAGGGGAGGCACAACTAAGCCATCATTGTATAGGTTTAGTTACTACAGAGCCATGCAAAGTACATTATCTTTCTTTATGCTCTGCTCATATCATGTTCACATAAACTTGAACTCATATAGACATTTACACACCTTGTTTTCCTGCTCAGCATCAGAGAATGTTAGTGTTTCAGTTTCAACCCCTTTACTGATTAAAAAAAAACAACTACATATCCATTTTTCGTCACACTGACTGAGTGAACATTTGGCAGAATTGAGAGCTTTCATCCAATAAGACATGAGTGTTTCCACATATTTTTCCTGTCTGATTGGTCTTGCCTCCGTTCACTGTAGATATAAAATTAAAGGCAGTCTTCTTTTACTGACGTTCAGTTACGTAGTGACAAATTGCTCCAAGTGGAGAATTATTCGGGGCTAAAGAAAAAATCTTCGAGGGAAAATGTGATTTATTTGAAAAATTGACTTATTGTTTTCTTAACAATATATTTGTAACGCAAGTAACGTAATTTTATTACATAAATTTAAAATGTAATACATTGCGTTACTGTGTAATCAAAAAAGTCATTAGATTACAGTAACACATTACACCCAAACTCAGAGATACTGCAATACAATTATTTAACTTTATTTACTTGCAAGCCAAACAGAAACAACTATTTTCCATAGCCATGTTATAAATACATTTGAACATGTTTCTGTTAGGAATGCAATGGAGTGCAGAGTATAAACAAAGCTGTCTGAGATCATGGAGTGGGTCAGAGGACAAATGGCTAGTGCAGTATCGGTCATTTCTCATAAAAAGACAGGTGACAGCTATGCTGATGGTCTCCTTAAGATTCTTGTACAAAACAATATTTGTTTATTATTTAACTATTACACTGGAGTGATCTAAGGTTATAATGTGCACATAGACTCTGCTGGAGTGAAGACAAAGAAACTTAAAGAAACTTTAGAGTTAGAAGGAGATCTAACATGCTTCTGGACAACAGCAACACCGTGAATGCATGACCCGACAGACACGACACCAAAATACAACAATTTTATTAGAAAAACATGAAAAACCATAAAACTGACCTGACCCACATGAAGTATAAATCATTAAAAGCATAAAACAGCATTGCTGCTTTGAAAAGAAATGCGATAGTTATACAGTGCAACAATAGTTCAAAACATTTTTTTGTAAAAAAAAAAAAAAAAAACCCCATAAAAATGCAGTTGTCAATATAAAATAAACGCATAACAAAGAATAAAAAAAAATCACAAAGTTAATTTAATTGTTACACCAGCATATATTATCTGATTAATCTTGACCAACATCACGATGATACACCTGGGAGAAGTATAATCATCAATTTGAAGAAATTTATTACAAAAATTGAGTCACTTCGAACAATGACTAAAATGTCATCAAAATCTAATCAAACCACAGCAACATGTACATCTATACTTTACTAAGGAATAACACGAAAGTAGAACAGCTCTTTGAATAGCAGTAACATGACCAGTGAACGATTGTTGAAAACTATAGCAGTATTTTCAAGACAAATGAGCTCACTCCTCCAAGTGACAGTCCCAAAGCCAGGAAAAAGGTCATCAAAGCCCCAGCAGTCTCTGCATCCTTAGGCCTGACTAACCTAGTGAGCAATAAATGAATGAGCATTATACTAATAATGAATGTACACTACTCGTATTCTGTGTAAAACTCAATCCATAAAAGATGCACTACGATGACCAAAAGTTTGTGGGCACCTGACCATCACACCCATATGTGTTTTTTTTTGTTGTTGTTGTTTTTTAAACATCCCATTCCAGATTTAGTTCTCTCATTTCTGTTATAATAACCTCCACTCTTCTGGGAAGGCTTTCCTCTAGATTTTGGAGCATGGTTATGGGGATGTGTCCATTCAGCCACAAGATTGTTAGACAGATCAGGCACTTATGTAGAGCGAGGAGGCCTGGGTGCAGTCAGTGTTTCAATTCATCGCAAAGGTGTTAATTGGGGTTGAGGTCAGGGCACTGTGCAGGACACTCAAGTTCTTCCACTCTGACCTTGACAAACCATGTCCTCATGGATTTCACTTTGTGCACAATAGCATTGTAATAGTGGAACAGATCTATACCTCTTAGTTTTAGTGCAGGCAAATCTTAACGCTAAAACATACAAAGACATCCTTTAAAAGTGTGTGCTTCCAACTTTATGGCAACAGTTTGATGAAGAACCACATATGGATATGATCGTCAGATGTCCACAAATATTTGAGCATATTGTGTAAATTATAGAATATATTTCATTTTAGACAACAGTAACAAAGTTCTTTTAAACTCTGGTGTGCCATGGCAACCTATTCAATTATGGATTCTAACAAATTAGGCTTTAAGAGAGTACTGTGATGTGTAGTATTACTTACTGTGGTGCATAGGACATGGAGAGACAGGCAAAATATCCATTTGTCATGGCAAACAATGACATGATGGTTATGTAGGCAAATTCATGTTTGAAAAGACTTGATAGATAGGTGCGGGTTTTAATGTTGCACAGCATGAGTGCAGGAATGAAGATCACACGAGCTGCCACAAGGATGGGGAACAGACAGCTGTCCTTTCTGGGCTATGACAACAGATAGCAAGTATTACTAACAACAGGAAATAAATGGTTAAGTGTACACAAACTAACATTATACCACTGTGATGTTAATCTGATTGGAATAGCAGCAATTCAGACTAATTGAAATCACAGGTTTATTCTATTCATTTCAATTTTATTGTCACACCAATACAAGGGTTGTACAGTATAATGAAACACTATCAGACTACTACTCTGGTGCAACAGTGAATACAAGATATGTGCAATTATTATTAGTATTAATATATTATAACAATATATAAAACACGGTCTTGTTCCTTACTTATCTAATAACAGTAACTCTTGATGATTGGACTTTTCACATTTCACCACTCATTAGTTCTACTGGTTGTTGGGGAATCCCTCGTATTAAACAGCAATGACGTCATGATATTATAATCAAAGATGTTTGCTCCAGTTTGAGACAGATGACCTCCTTTACTACTCTTTTAAACTAGTTGTCTCTGACATGAGTGGTGAATATTGAAATATAATTGTATGCAAAATGTATGCATAGCCTTAAAGGCCCAGATGTTTTTGTCAGAAAAAAATATATCCCGAAACCTTACCCACTGAAAAATGGAGGTGGCACTTCGGCCAATCCAATCCATCACATTGAAGACCATGAAACAACAGAGGGGTGTAAAAATGTCGGCTGAGGGAGAGAAATGAAAAGAGAAATCAAATTCACGCTTTATTCTGGTTTCTTCTTTAGCAGCTGGAAAAGAATGTGTTTGTGTTGACCTACCCAATGTTCCTGTAAACAGGCCGTTTGGCTTTACCAACCCCGTGATTGCTGGAAAAACAGACAATGTGACACTGAAAACACAGGTCACACACAAGGCCATCACCCAAATCTAAAAAGAAAAAAAATGATTGATGATTAAGAATATTATCCATATGGAATATTACAAATACAAAATGTGAATGTGTGGTAGCCTGGAAAAACCCTTTACAACAGAGATGTGGAAATAAAATATGCATTCATTTACCTGACAGTTACCTAATCATTTGTATGATTAATGGATTTGTTGTGTGTAAGTGGACTTTGGTGTGTATGTATCGATATAGAAGGGTGCTGAGCAGGATGTGGACTGCTTAAATTATGGCTCATAACGGTCAGATTGGAGTCTATTAGAACACCAAGATTTTGGACATGGTCTTTGGTTTTTAGCCCCCCTGGATTCGAAATCTGCACTAATTCTGAGGTTCTCTTTGCTATATACCATAACCTCTGTTTTGTCATTATTTACTTGAGGGACATTTTGACACATTCTATTTATCTGCTCCATACACTAGTCCATACAGGATTTTGTGGAATTTTTTTGTGGATTTTTTTTCGACCATAAATGCTCGATTTTGCTGCGGATTTTTTAATTCTTTTGTGCTTTTTTCGGAAAACTACTTGAATTGGCAAAATTGCAATTGCACAAAATTGTTTTACACGGTCTTTCGCAGTGATGTTTGTTGGTAAATGACACCTAGCTGTACTCATGTTCAAAGCACGTGAATCCAAGTGGGATTTGACTGAATGCCTGTTGTGATGACATCACGTGCCTTGGCCCAAATCTCGAAAAAGCTGTGGTAATTTTGAAAAAATTGCAAGCTCCTCTGAATATTGCGGCATTTCCTTGATTTTGGGTTAATTTCTGTGATCGCAAAATCCTGGAAGGACTGGTATACAGACACAGATATTGGTTTGTGATCATTTGGTGAGAGAGCTTGGTGAGTAAACAATGTTCTTCTCTATGACTTGATCTAATTGGAGCATATAGAGATTGAATAAAATGGGTCCAAAAATTTATTCCTGTTCGATTCCACATGTCACTGTGATCTTATCAGATTCATGACTGCCAATGGTAACAAAATAATACTCAAAAACAGTCAATAAAATAATAATCAAACCACCCATCTGGTACCAACATCCTGCCACAATCAAAGTCACAAAGATCTGTCTCATCTGTGCGGTGTGTCAGAATGTTTCTATGTTTTGATGATGGTGTGATGGCACAGGAGTATCATCGCAGCCAGTATTTGATTACAAAATGAGTTGATTAGACTTTTGTCCATTTCACTATGACACATATCTCCAACAACTTGATCAAAGTGTGACATTAACTGTGTGGAAATTACACTTGACTAGCTAGGTATTAGACATCTTCAGGCAGACTGTTGTTACCACCGTGTTTGTTAAACTGGCTCTTTACCGAAAATCTTTGCAGAAAGTATAGGCAAGATTATAAAGGATTTCTTAAAAGAGACGTGTCAAAGTGTATTATCAGCAGAAAATCAAAGTTTCCAACAGGTTTCCCAGACCACCACTTGTGTATCATTATAAAACATTGTTGTTTTTTAAATGTACCTTTTTAAAAACTGCCAACACTGGCAACTTTTCTTCTTGCTTCTCTACTCCAGCCACAGTCTTGAAGGCTTCAGCATCAGGGTGAGTTAACATACTTTGACCATTGCATTCTGGAGTATAGTCAAAATCAGTGGGCTTCACTTTGACCAAGGCCACATTCTCTGCAGCAACAGACAAAAACCTTTAAAACATGAAAGTTACTCAAGTCTCAAAATTTACTAAAAGTAACTTTTATTAAAAATTCAATGTCTGAGACCAACCCTTTTGTTTGAGATCCAAATCTAGCTTAGTCTCTTTGTTTCTAATTCCAGCTTCTAAATATAGTCCAGCAAATTTCTGAAAAAAAGTTCATAAATAAAATACATGCATAGCATAGTAACTAAGTTTAGAATGAATCATTTGCTGACATCTAGTATGATGTAATAATAAAATTCTTTCAAATATTATGGATGGGACTAAGGTGTCTGTACTGTAAAACATAGCACTTATTAAGATAAACATGATTGGATTACATCTTACAACATAGGTTCTCAAGTGCTTTGGATCCAGCCCTATAACTGTAAAATTAAATACAAAACTCCTCTAAATATAATCCAACATCTCATATTAGTCTGAACTGACTGTTCACTTGTTGCCTAATATAAATAACATTATTCATGTCATATATCTATATGTATATATATTCCCAGCACAACATTGCCCAGAGCATCTCCCTGCCTCTGCCAGCTTGCCTTCTTCCCATAGTGCATCCTGGTGTCATCTCTTACCCAATCAAGCAACACACATGCACCTGGCCGTCCATATGGTGTAAAAGAAAACATGATTCATCAGACCAGGCCGCCATCTTCCATTGCTCCATTGTCTAGTTCTGATGCTCACGTGCCCATTGTAGGTGCTTTCAGCGGTGGACGAGGTCAGCATGGGCACTCTAACCGATTTGTGGCTACACAGCCCCATACGCAGCAAGCAGCGATGCACTGTGTTCTGACTCCTTTCTATCATAGCCAGCATTAACCTTTTTCAGCTATTTGTGCTACTGTATCTCTTCTGTGGGATCAGACCAGATGGTCTAGCCTTTATTCCTCACACGCATCAGTGAGCCTTTGGTGCCCATGCCCCTGTTGCTTGTTCACCAGTTGTCCTTTCTTGGACCACGTTTGTTAGGTACTAACCACTGCAAACCGTGACCACCCCACAAGACCTACCGTTTTTTAGATGCTCTGACCAAGTCATCTAGTGATCACATTTTGGCCCTTGTCTAAGTCCTTATGCTTGTCCATTTTTCCTGCTTCCAACACATCAGCTTTTTCTTGCTGCCTAATATATCCCACCCCTTGACAGCTGCCATTGTAACAAGACAATCAATGTTATTCACCTGTCAATTTTTTTCATGTTACGGCTGATCGGGGTAACCTCACACTATCCCTGGCTATGCTTCACAGACTTCTGGGATCCCCAGACCCAATTTTGACAACCACTGTCTTATAACACTGAGTGTTTTTATGAACTAAGAAAGCCATAATGAAGGAATGTACCAGGTGGGGCAGCACCGAGTAACAGCACAGTGTGAGGAGTGTCGCAGCACAGGGAGTGATGAAGTAGCCTAAAGCTGCACTCTCGTTGTCTGTTTTAGCTAGAGATACAAAGCAAACACAGTCAAAGGCAACTTTCATTAAGGATCCACAATAACACATTAATCGTTTAGAGTGGAAAATAAATTCATATTGTGCAATTGGAGCTCACTGATACTCACAGATCTTTGACATCAACATGGCAGCCGCAGAGAAGATGCCAGCCATGGCCTGGCCACTCATAAACCACGAGCTATATTTTGGAGGAAATTTCCCAACAAGACCAAACAGACTGCCCTGAAGCACCGCCCCGAACACTAGAAGCAGAGAAGTTTACAATGATCACAACTGATCAGACTGTGTCTATTTATTTGCATTAAGCCATAATGTGGCCAGACATACTGTTGATGAACCAGATGGTTGACATTGTGATGGAGAAGAAAAGATCCTGTTCCATTTTGACTTTCACTAAAGTGGCTGTGAGGATAAACAGCAGTAAAATGAAGACCATACTGCCAGCTATCCTCATCCTTTCTGGAATACTACAAAGCAAAATAAAGAGACATCACATCACACACCCCCCAAAGCAGTCAGAGACATAGTTTGACTTTTTATTTTTATTTATCTCTATTGTCCTTAAAACTGAATATAAACAAATCAATATGTACTTACTGCTGGTAGAGAAATGAGTTCAGGAATGTGAACAACAGCAAAGGTAGCTGGGAAAGCAGCACACACATGTTGTCGAACATGTACGGATCGGTCTTGTGAGATTCCGAAACATTGCTTGACGTTGTTGTGTTTAGCCTTTCATTAAAATACTGTGAAAGACAGCAAATGAGTGATATAGATTTCTGGGGGAAAATGCACACCTAAAAAATCATAATGCTTCTTACATCGAAGGCAGTGATGAAGAAATTCCATGGAAGAAGTGTTCCCATGCCCAGTATGAAAAAGATGATGGTCACAAAGCCTCTGTCAAAGAAAAAGCAACTTAGTTTGGTATTAGGGTAGGTAGTTTTACTTAGTAATAAATTCTAAAACCAAAACTTGGGTTGTGAGTATAAGCAAAAGACCCACCTGTTATCTGATGCAAATACCATTTTTATCCCTCAGTTCTGCCTAAAGACAAAAAGACAAAGAGAGAAAAGGAACCTTCACTAATAAATAGAATGATATGAATGAGGTAATTAATTCAGAATTATGGATCTAGATGTTTATTAAATTCTCATTGCCCATATAAAATCTTATAGTAGGCTAAGGAAGGAGTAAAACACAATAGATCATAAGCTGCTATAGGAAAACTATCAACTACCCTGAAGTTGATTATTTTCAGTTTCATATTTTTATTTATTAAAGAAATGTCATTTTTTAAATCCATTTTTATTACAGTTATATTTTATAATGTCCAGCGCCGGCGAAACAAGTTGTTTCCTGTTATCGCTTATAACAGCTATAAACAGTTCTCTCCTAAGCCTTTTCTCTCTCTCTCTCTGGAAGTTAGTAAGACAACTCAATATGTCATCATAAAGAACAAATTCCTCTACCCTGAATATATTCCATTTTTGGAAAACTTACTATAACAATGCACTGACAAAATAAAAAATAAAAACATGCTTTTAGACTATATAAAAATACAATCCCAATCCCACCTTCCCAAAGATATTCTCTTTCTATTATTTCTGTTTACACGCCATTGCAGTATATTCAAACAAATGCCATTGTAGCCCATAAGATAAGATAAACAAATGAATAAACGAGTAATCCAATTTTTGTCCATTGTAGTTCAGACGTTGAGCCATTTGTTACAGGTTAGATACTGTAGTTCAGCTCCTTGCCATTTGTATTAAGATCCACTGAAATGTTTACTTCAAATGTATTACCTGTCTTTTTCACTGTAGCATATAGACCAACTGCCTCTTCTAATACATAGACATTTTTCACTACTAAACCAGCATAAGCAATTCGCACATGCCTGACTACCATTTCTTTAAGACAATTCTATAAGAACCACATTGCTACGAGGAACTTTTAACACTGCTTGTACTTCCTCACTTCCTGGCACCACGTGTTAGTGATTCATGCACTGCCTGTTAATCTTGAGACCAGCGTGTTCTAAAAGAGAGCTTAAATATTTACCAATAATCAGACCAATTCTATGTTTTATTTAACTACATTGTGATGAAAATTCTGCGATGATTTGTAAATAGAGCAACTGTATTAACATTTCTGATAGATTAAACTCTAAGATAAACCCTAACCTAACACAAAAAGCAATTCATTACCAAAAACAAGCAGAAAAAATGAGATACACACCAAAATAAACTCAATAAAATCACTACAAAAAAAAGGAAAAGCCCCCCCATTAATTTTTTTTTTTTTTTTACCATTTCAACTGTCCAAGCAAGTTAAACTACAGTTTAAGTATTCAAATCGAAATATAGATAAGAATGTGTATGATAAGAATAGTGTGTGTAGGTCATGCTGTCTAAAATAGTATCTTACCTTGGGTAAGAGATTCGGATGTCAGTTTGGTTAATTCAAGTTGCCTCTGTCTGGGTAAAACACGTGTGCTGAAACATGGCAAGGTTGTTTCAATTTAAGTACAAGACATGCGCATCAGGACGATGCGGCAATATGCCAATGGGGTCTATACATGTGCAAATTTTGGAGCTTAACTCAATGCATTACTTTCTTAAGCTAAATTTATTTTTGTACATAAGTCTGATAATAAATATATAAAAATCTTTTATTTGCCCAGGGAACCTATCCCAGGAACAATGTTTGCAAGGTGGAAGCACATTCTGAAAGCGACACCGGTCTATCACAGAAGACCATGCACACCCACACACACTCAGCAGTTTAGCATAGCCAATCGACCTGCTGGCATGTTTTTAGGAGGTATTCTATTGGGTGTAATAATACATTTGATTCAATTCAATTAGATTTTCTGAATATTTTGAACAAACTTTGAATGAAGTAAAATGATGACTGATGATCATCATGATGAAATAAAATGATTTTATTTCTGAATCATATACAATGCAGAACAATGTGCATTTATGTCTGTATAAAACTAATTAAATCCAAAATACCTACAAACAGAGGTTTAATATTATAAACAAAATGTTCTACAGGTTCACCATCTCTTAAAAATAAATGCATTTATAAATTCTCCCAAAATTTGATTGAATAAACAAAGTCTCTGATCTGGAGAAGATGATCGATTGAAACATAGTGAGCTCCAAAGCAGCACCTGAGGTTAACCGGAAATAGAGCTCCAAAGTCAGCTAAAATGCCCAAGTTCCAAAACCTCTTTCTTGGGCACCATAGATTGCAGTGGCGAGGGGTTGTTGTCATTTTGTCATTAATAAAGATCTCTCTTTAACTGCTATAACATGGTTGTGTAACTGTATTACATGAAATGCATGTCAGTCACTGTCATCCAGAGCTATCGGTACCAGCGTGCTCTCTCTATTTTTATTTTTTTTGTAACTCCATGGGTTGTGCAAATTGGGACCTCTGGTGTTCAAACAGTGCAATTCATGGAGAACATGCAACTCCGCATCTCATTTTGTCCCACTTTTTCTGAATTTTGATTGTATTATAGTTGAAATAACAAAGTAACCTAGTCGTTATCGAAAGACATTATATAAAGCACAATCAGTAAGACAAAAACATAAGGCTACATGAAGAAATTATGAATCAGCAACATTATGTACAAATCTGTTACACAAACATTACCTTGGAGTCACTACTCATCTTTATAGCCAACATATATGGTATAACGACAAGCTTTCTTAACAGATACAGTATAGGGCCCTGTATTGACTCCAGTGGCCTTCCATAAAGCAGAAACGTACTTCCTGTTTTTGTTCTTTCTTAACCTAAATGTAATCTTTTATATAATAATAATAATAATAATAATACACACACACACACACACACACACACCATATATGCACTAAACAGGCAATAACCTGTATGGAATATCCTATATATACATAACCATAGTTTAATTTTATGCAGTTGCCTATAGGCAAATATGTTAATGTGTCAAAATTTGGTCAATAGGCACATAGACAGCTTATCTGGATATGACCGTACATTTAGTTCTACTTTTGAAGTTTTATTTTATTTTTAAAGCGTTGGAGGTTGTGCGTGAAAACGCGCGCTGTTTTACGCAAATTTTGCCGCCAAATAAATTTTCCTCAAAAGGAAACCCATTTTTTAAAATGTTTATTACGCTAATCTTCAACACCAATGCAACACATACAACACTTCAGCAAGCATAATAAACTATCCATGCGGTTATTTTGTTTCAACTTGTATTACTATTATTATGACGCACAAACATAATAATTTCACCTTAGGCTTTAAAAAATCATAGAACAAGCAATTTAATTTTACTCATAAAATGCTATGAAGGCTGTTATAAAGATTCCAACTGACATAATCGGCACTGTTACTTTAGCCTAGGTTAACATATATGATATGAATAATACTCACGTTTGAAAGGTGGACAGTGTGAAGTAGTGAGACCTGCCACAGCCTCAGCCCGCGCTCTGTTTCAAAATATTGGCGCGTGCATACAGCCTGTAGAATGTGTCGCTCCGCCCATAACTGGTCTCATTGGTTAGTGGCAAGGAAATGCTTAGGACTCATTTTTGATATTAAGTTGTTTGTTATTAAAAAAGATAAAAGCTTCATTCATAAGTACATTTCCAGGCAAGAATCCACTTACTGCTTTACTTGCCTGATTGTGACTTAGGCTTATGTGTCATGTCATGTCACATGGGCATTAAGAACTATAAATCTCGATGTAAGTGAATATTGTCGATGTACAAATTCATATAGTTGTTTATCTCTGGCTGTTTTTTTTTTTTGTTTTTTTTTAATACAGGTGCATCTCAAAAAATTTGAATATCACGGAAAGGTTCATTTTTTCTGTAATTTAATTAAAAAAGTGGAACTTTCATATATTCTAGATTCATTACACATAAAGTGAAATATTTCAAGCGTTTTTTTGTTTTGTTTTAATCTTGATGATTACGGCTTACAGCTGATGGAAATCAGAAATCTACATTTCCACATTCTATTATACTTTTAATATTGTAAACTCTTATAACCATTCTCCTTAGCTGTTCCTTCATCTCTTGCCTTTCTTGTGAATATCTCTTGCATGACATAAAGATCTGTTTAACTGTCTCCTCCTTCTGAAATTCATAGCATAAACATGTAGGATGTTTTCCTATGACATGTAGAGTTTTATTTAGCTTGCTTAGTCTACTTATTATAACTTTTTCTTTCCTTTTATTTCCCCACTCTCTTACCATACCTGTTTTATTTTGAACCCTGTACAGATGTCTCCCTTTCTTTTCATGCTCCCACTGATGTTTTTCCATTATCTTTTTCCATACTAGATTCTTCCCTTCTGACTTTGATAACTTAATTTTGACGTCAACATGCCCCTTTTTTGTTGTGTCTTTTGCCAATCTGTCAGCTTTCTCATTTCCCTGTGTTCCCACATGTGCTGGGACCCACATGAATGTAATACTTCTCCCTATAGTCTGCATATTCTTGAGTTTGTAAACAAAATTTCATACAATATTTCTTGATGATTTTGAGTTATTCCATACTTAATACTCAGAAGGGCTGATGCAGAGTCACTACATATTAAAATGTTGTTATCCCTGGTCTGTTCAATACATTCTTATGCTATTAATATAGCATAAAATTGAACTGTATATACATTTAAGCTGTCAGATGTTCCCGAAACAGACTCCCGTTTCATATCTATGGACGAATATTGCAGATCCTGCTGCATTTGTTTGTAGATCCTTTGACCCATCTGTAAATATTTGAATGCTGTCTTTGTATTTATAATGTTTGTATTTATAATATTCACTGGTTTTTATATATATATATATATATATATATATATATATATATATATATATATATATATATATATATATATACACGTCTTCTACTTCCTTTATTTTTTAAAAGCTCTAGATCAACCTTTGAGTTTTCCAGTAACCAAATTGATTTATCAGACCACACCAGAACATCTCAACAAATTCTTTATCATACACTTCCATTTCCTTTGATATTAAATCACCTGTCTATTTACTACTTTCTTTCTTTCTCTTCTACTTCTCCCAACATTTCTGTAATACCTTTTTCACTGGATGGTTATCTGCATGTCCCCATAAATTGATCCAATAGTTGGTTGTTAATTGCCTTCGTCGTAACCACAACTTCATTTCATCTGCTTCAACCTGCAGTACACATACTGGGGAAGTTCTGATTGCCCCTAAGCATATTCTTAACCCTTGTGCATTAATTAAAAAAAGTTACACATAGACATTTTTGTCTTCTATGGACCTTTGTCCAAAAACTGTCATAAAACTATTATATATGATTTGTTTCCACTTTCATTGACGTAATTTTTTTTTTTTACCAGCATCAGTTCTAATCATAATTACCAAACTTTCATTTATTTTCAGAATTGCTCCATCGTCTGTAAACAAGGACCTTCCCATATCTATTGGTAAGTTTAAGTAAATATCATTAATCATTATGGAGAATGAAGTGGACTAATTACACTCCCTTCTGGTGTTCCGTTTTCTACATTATATTGCCTTGATATATTTAACCCTATCTTCACCTGTATATTCCTTCCATTTAAGAAATCCATGATCTAGTTGAAAATTTTCCCCCCAACTCCAATCAAGTGCAATTTTATTAGAAGTCCCTCTTTCCATAGTATATTGTATGCCTTCTCCACATCAAAGAACATTGCTATTACTGTTTCTTTGTTTATTTGAGCTGTCCTGATTTCCTCTTCCAAGTTTATCACAGGATCCATTGTGTTTCTTCTAAATGACTTTCACTTATCACGTGTCCATTATTTTACATGTATGTGATGTTAATGCATCTTAACGTCTACTCACATCTTTCCTAGGCTTACTTATTGGAATAATTACTGCTTCTTTCCAGCTTTTTGGCAATTTTCCCTCCTCCCATTCTCTATTATAAAACATCAATAGTTTCTCCTGGGTTTCTGGACTTAAATTTTTTAACATACTGTAACATATTTTGTCTTTTCCCGGTGCAGTTTTCCCTGTATTATTCAATGCTCTTTGCAGTTCTGCCATACTAAAAGGGACATCTTGTTCTCCATCACCAATCTTTTCCCTACATAACGCATCCTCATTCTATACTTTTGTTCTTTCTCCACCTTCTATCTTCTAACTTCTTCTGATAAATTATTAGTACTTAAGATACTGTTTATCTTAACAAAGGCTTTTGCCATAATCTCTGCTTTTTCCTTATTTGTTACTGCAGTTTCATTTTCATCAATCATATCTGGATAGCTCCATTCTCTCCTATCACCGCCCCCCCCCTCCCCATTTTTAATCATACCCCATATTTCTTCAATCTGAGTTGTTTCCAATTGAATCACAATATGTTTTCCAGAATGTTCTCTTTGTTTGTCTTATTGTCCTCCTTACTTCTGCCTGAGCTTGCTTATACTGAGCTTACTTATACTGAATGTGTTGAAAATTGTGTTCTTTTAACTATCCTAAATGCGTTATTCCTATTTTTACTACTTCCTTACATTTGTCATCCCACCATGATACTACTTTATTTTTAATTGTTACTTTACTCTTGGATATTGACTCTGCTGCTGCCAATATTTTATCTTGCTTTATTTTGTTGTTTAATGTTTCAATGTTCATTTCAACTTTAATTTGTTTTAAATAGTTACTACTTTCCTCCTGAAATTTTCCCCAGTCTGCTTTCCCAAGATTCCATTTCTCACTTACGTTCTCTGTATTCCATGCTAACTCTATATTTATTTTACACCACAGTGGATAATGATCACTGCCTATTGTTCCTTCTTGATACACTCACCAATCACATATTGCTGCAATGTTGTTTGATACTAATATAAGATCCAATACTGATTATTTCCCTGTATTAATATCTATTATTGTGCATTCCCCATTATTTAAGCACACTAAATTCTTCTCATCTAACATTTCCTCTACTATTTGACTGTTATTGTCTATTCTATCACTCCCCCACAATGTATTATGACCAATAAAATCCCCACACCACACTATGTTGCTACAATTTTGTCCCTCTATCTCATCAAATTTCCTTAACTCTAGTCTTTTACAAGGATTATAATAATTTACAATCACCAACTCTTTCTTTTCAACCAACATCTTTACTATCACATATTCTTGCTCATTTCCTACACCTAATTGTGGTACGGTATTCCTTTTATATATATGTATATATATGTATATATATGTGTATATATGTATATATATATATATATATATATATATATATATATATATATATATATATATATATATATATATATATATATATATAAATGTAGCAAATCCTCCTCCTCCTCCTCCTCCCCACTCTCTATCATATCTTACCACCACATAATCATACAAAACAAAATCCAATTGAGGTTTTAACCAAGTCTCTTGAATGCAAACAATCCCTGGTTTTCCTCCCCTACCAGCTACAAATTGTTTAAAATCTTGCCCAATAGTTATCAAACTTCTCGAATTCCACTGCAAGATTATCATTATTAGTATTATCACCCGACACATGATGTCTCCTGACTTGCATGCATCCTAAATTCTTCATTTACTTCTTCCCACTTCAATCCTATCATGTCCAAATGGTGTTCCGGTGCTTTCACAATCACCTGAATCCTTTCTGTTTTTTATTTAATTTCATACATTGCATTTATTACTCATGCAGTGAAAGTAACCAGTTTCTTCTTCTCTATCCATGTATTCCTATTATCTTTCCGTTAATGTATTCCCCCATTTCTATTTATTTATTCTGTTTATTACCTCTTCCCTCCTTATTCTGATTTTCCTGACCAGCCAACCGAACTGCTTCAGCATATGACACCTTTTCTTTAACCCTAATCTGCTGCACCTTCACTTCTGCCTCACATCCCCAGTAAGCTACACTGTGATTCCCTCCACAATTACAACACTTTGGCTTTGTTCCCTCACCACACTGCCCATAATCATGTTCCCCTCCACATCTGGCACACCTTCTCTTGCCTTTGCACATTTTGGCTGTATGTCCAAACTCTTGCAGTTATAACATCTCATTGGTTTGACTACATACTCTCTTACATTATACCTTACAAATCAAAAATATACCTCCTTAGGTATCTCTTTTCCCTCAAATTCAATCAACACAGCCTCTGTCTCCTTTTTCTCTATTTCTTTTGTCATTCTGTTTACACTTTATACTGTACCATTTTTCACTCTCAGGTTTTCCATTATTTCTCTACTATTAACATTTATGGGAACCCCATATATCACTCCTTTGCAACCATTAAACCTCATTTCCCCAACTTTTACGACCTTATGGACCTTAACTTCGCCAACGTTTATCATTTTCCCACCTTTCTCAATTTGATCTTCATTATTACGTCCAATTAGCAAATTTCCATCTCCTAGAATACTTGCATATTTCACTTCCCCTATCTGTCCCCTGATGATTAAAAAAAAAATTTAATCAGGTCTACTTTCTTAATTCCTCCCTCTCCTTCAAATCTAACAACTAGGCTATATAGACTTTCCTTCTTTCCCCCCTTTTCACTTCCCTCTTTTATCTTTCTTTTTCAGACTTTTCCCTTTCTTTCCCTTCCCTATGCTTTCCCACTCACTTGCCCTTCTCTCATCTTCCTCACTAAAATCATGCGATCACTCTCACTATCCATCTCTTTCCCTGCCATTTTCTTCTAGGTTTGCAATGAACTTTGTGATATTATCGTTCCGGACCTATACAGGTCATCAGTCGATAACCCCACTCCAAGTTCCCCACAATACCCAAATAGTATTGGGGGTTCGAATTTTGCCTCGGCAATAATCACTTCCAAAGCACCAAAGGTTGTGCTAGCCACTGAGACTCAAAGCGGAAGTGACTTGCATAGAGTCCAATGAGAACATGCTGAGGCGTCGACGTCATTACATTGCCACTAACCAATGAGACTGGCAAGTAGCCCCGCCAAAAGTGCATTCCCGCCCCGTTCTGCAGACTGCAGCCAGGACCTTCTCAACCACTTTCTTTTTTCCTTTTCACCCTAAACGGTTCAGTAATTACAGTCTGTCGCCTGTAGATGGCGCCATAAAGTGCACTATCGCTCGCACAAGACTATAAACTCTGAATAAAAATGTCAAAAGATCTCATTCTCAAAGCATCTCACAAATTTGATCCCAACAGACACATATGAGACACAATGTAACACACTATCAAAATACTCAACAAGAAGAAATTTTACTGTAGGATTTAATAATAATAATAATAATAATAATAATAATAATAATAATAATTTCTCTATTAGATCATAACCTTGTTGTGGTGGAAAGGCTTGTGTGAGCCTGTGAACCTTGGAGCTATGTTGTCTGTAGGCTAGTACTCCTGGTAGGGTTTCCCTTGGGAAAAAGGTATGAGGCAAGGCTCCACACAAATAAAGATCCACCTGACGAGCCCCATGATGGTGACTAAAAAGACAGAAAGACCGAAAGACCCTCGCCCGGAACAGGGATACTGGGACCCACCCCTGGAGCCAGGCCTGGGGATGGTGTTTGTCGGCGAGCACCTGGTGGCTGGGCAAACTACGTAAAAATGGCTGCCAGAGTCTCCTTGTGGGCCCACCACCCATAAGGCAAAGGGTGGAGGTCAGGTGTGATGCCAGATTGGCAGCCGTAGGGATGGACATAGACAGACTGGACCTTGGCAATGGAGACTGGCTTGTGGGACTTGGAATGTCACGTTGTCAGTGGGGAAAGAGCTGGAGCTTGTGGAGGAGGTGGAAAGGTACAGACTAGATATAGTTGGTCTCACCTCCATGCATAGCATTGGCTCTGGAACCAAACTTCTCGAGAAGGTGGGTATGGTGCTCGATAGGGTGCAGCCTACCAACTCTGTAGTCTTACTAGGAGAATTCAATGTGCATGTAGGGAATGATGGAGATACTTGGAGGGGGGGGGGGGGTGATTGGGAGGAATGGCCTCTCCGATCTGAACCTGAGCAGTGAGTTGTAATTGGACTTCTGTGCTAGTCATGGATTGTCCATTTCAAACACCATGTTCGACCACAATGAAGTTCATAAGTGTACTTGATACCAGAGCACCTTGGGCCGAAGGTCGATGATTGATTTCATAATTATATCATCGAATCTAAGGCTGTATGTTTTGGACACTTGGGTGAAGAGGGGGGCAGAGCTGTCAATTGATCATCACTTGGTGGTGAGTTGGATCCGACAAACAGGACTCCGGCTGGATAGACCCAGGAAACACAAATGAGTAGTGAGGGTATGCTGGGAATGTCTGACTGACGATGCTGTGAGGAAAGAATTCAACTCCCACCTCTGGACAAATTTCTCCTGTATCCCAAGTGAGGCCAAGCACACTGAGTCCCCGAATGGACATCAATTCAATTCACAATTGATCTTAATTGTGGAGGCGGCCTCAACAAGCTGTGGCATGAAGGTGGTTGCTGCCTGTCAAGGTGGAGTCAAGAAGTCACCTACCTCACCACAAGTTGTTTGGAAGGGTTTCAAGAAAAAGCCTCTACTCTCATCCAAAAACAAACTCAAGCATCTTCAGTTTGCCAGACACTACTGGAATTTCAAATGGGATCAGGTTCTATGGTCAGATGAAACCAAAATAGAGCTTTTTGGCAATAAAAACCAGAGGTGGTTTTGGCGCACAGACAGGTAGCCATATGGAAAAGTACCTCATGCCCATGGTTAAATATGGTGGTGGCTCTTTAATTTTTTGGGGCTGTTTTCCTGCCAGAGGACCTGGACATTTTCTTAGGATACATGGCATCATGGACCTGACTGCCTCTGCCAGAAAGCTTAAACTGGCCTGTGGTTGGATCTTCCAGCAGGACATTGATCCAAAACATACATCAAAATCAACACAAAAATGGTTTACTGACCACAAAATCAAGGTCCTGCCATGGCCATCCCAGTCTCCTGAATTGAAACCCATAGGAAACATGTGTGGTGAACTGAAGAAGAGAGTCCACCAGCGTGGGCTTCAAAATTTGAAGGATCTGGAGAGATTCTATAGTTTGGAATGGTCTCAGATCCCTTGCCATGTATTCTCCAACCTCATCAGGCATTATAGGAGAAAACTCAGAGCTGTTATCTTGGCAAAAGAGCACAAAGTATTGACTAAAAGGGTGACAATAATTGTTGCTCACCTACATTAAAAATATATATATATTTATTTATATATTTATTTTTAGGATAGACCTGTGTTTTGTTTGCAATTGTTTGACCTCAATCCCCACTGATCACTTTTGAGATAAACTGGAATGCTGACTGTGTGTCAAGCCTCCTCGCCTGACATCAGTGCCTGACCTCACTAATGCTCTTTTGGCTGAATGCCACGTTTCGAAATGTAGTGAAGGGCATAATATTTTTTCTTCTAAATAAAAAGTTCTCAGTAAATTCCCTAAGTAATGAATAAATACGATTTGATAATAAAATTGAATGCTCTATGCTCTATGTTGCTCAACTAGGGTTTTTTTTTTATATAGGTAAGTCACCTTTTGCTTTTTGAGTATTCAAATGCACTCTGTATCTCTGTGAGTTAAATTTTGTAACCCCAAAGTTTTCTGGACTTTGTACTTCAGTCTGCACAACAAACTTATCAGTACTCTTTATCAAAAATTGGCACAGGCTTGCGTGGATTATGGGAATTAGGATTAGGTGTGTGTGTGTGAGTGTGTATGTGTGCGTGCGTGCATTCATGAAAGTGTGTTTGGACTCTTTCCTGTGTTTATTTTTCTCAAGAGTTTATTTAGATATTTAGGATGTCTTTGCTGTTAGTAATTTTTTTTATTCACTATTTGGTAGGTAGTTCAGTGTGTCAAACTGTGTTGATGTATAACAAGTACTGTTTTGTAAAAAAAGAAAGAATTTCATTTTGAATTGAAGAGGTGGAAGTCCCATTATTTTGCTAAACCAACTCAGTCAACTCTGCATATTTTGTTGCGGTAACTTTAGGTTGCATGTTGTCAGCATGTAATAAGTAACTTCCTAAAAATAAGTGTTTATTCATATGAACTACAAGGTGCAGGTGCATTTATCTACGTTGACACGATTTTAAGAGCCTGACAAAATTGCATGCAGGCACGTTATAACTAGGGCCACTCAGCAAATCATACACAAGGTGAAAGGTCACTGCCTAAAACTGTTTTTTTTGTTGTTTTTTTTTAAAAGCAGAAATCAAATTAACATAATTACATTTCTTACACAACTACTACCAGAGACCCTTGAAGGAGCTTAACTTTAAAGGATTCCTATCCTCCAAATTACAGTCTTCCTTGACACAGGATCTGAGTACCGGATGAATGTTGCTGAATTCAGATTAGTGAACTGATTATTTATTCATTCATCTTCATTAACCTCTTCATCCTGGTCAGGGTCTCTGTGAATCTGGAGCCAATCCCAGGAAAATGCAAGGTTGGAATACAGCATAGATTCCGTCACATGGCACCAAGCACAAATTACACACACATTCACACCTAGAGGCAATTTAGCATAGCCATTCCACCTACCTGCACCTGTTTTTGGAAGGTGGAAGGAAAATGGAAAACCTGCAGGAAACCCACATGGATTGAGGGAGAACATGCAAACATGCACAGATAGTAATCCAACCTCTGTAATATATAATTACATTAAAATGTCCTAGAAAAGCATATAGTTGTCAGCCTTAAATGTGGTCTTCAGGTGCATGAATCAGGATGTAGTGTACCTAAAACAACCCACTTTTCTAGGTACTCTTCTATTTACATACTGTCACATTTAAGGTTTGTTTACATATCCACCCACAATAAAGTCTTATATAAGATCCTGTAAGCCACAGTAATTCTCATCAAATTGTGACAACTTTGTCTGAGATCTGTAATCTGTAAAAAGCCCCTAAAAATGGGGCTGCATTGGGAATAGCCATCACGAGACATGTTTTGAGGAGTATAGGTTTATGACAATACCCATACTGCTCTACATTTTATTATAGGTATGACTTAATTTTCACCTGCTTACTATCTGAGCCAGTCATGTTTTATGACGAGGACTACCTTAATTAAACATAAGGCCAATTATACACTTATACACACTTGCTCTGACTAACACACTGTAATTTGCTAAAGAATTAATCTGAAGTAAAATATCCTGTAAATAACCAATATTTACCAACCATCCATCCATCTTCTATACTGCTTATCCTTTTCAGGGTCATGGGGAACCTGGAGGCTATCCCAGTGAGCATCGGGCACAAGGTGGGGTACACCCTCACACACCCATAAATACACTACAGACACTTTAGACATGCGAATCAGCCTACCATGCATGACTTTGGACTGGGGGAGGACACCGGAGTACCCAGAGGAAACCCCCGCAGCATGGGGAGAACATGCAAACTCCACACACACAGGGCCACGATGGGACTCGAACCCCTGACCCTGGAGGTGTGAGGCAAATGTACTAACCACTAAGCCACTGTGCACCCTCAATATTTACCATTAGCTACAATTTGAATTGCTGCTTAGTTAATTTATTTTATACTTACTGGAATTGATGCTTGTCGAACCTGGTATTAGCAAAGAAAACAGGCTAACTTAAGTTAAACATAGTTAATGTTAGCAAATTAGTAAAAGTTATCTCAATACACTTTTTAAAATTGGATGGAGTTCAGGCCATTTAGGGAGGCAAAGTAGACACCTCATTTTTTGTTGTCTAATGGAATTAATAATACTCAGGTAAATACACCAAAAATATAGTAACTAAAGTATAGTATGTAAGTTCAATTACTCAAGTATTTTCCACCCCTGATATTCAGTGACAGTCCTTAGACTCCCAATGCTCCAAAACCTCAGCGCAACCTGTCATTTTTTAGAAGACATGTTGTGCCCCCAGGGAAGGTCTGGTGGGAAGTGCCCTGCCTTGTAATATAAAATACAAATTTTCTGAAAGTTTTTTATTTTCATTGAAGTTTTATTTGCTGTGTTGCACCTCAGTCATACCACTTTCCAAAGCATTTTGCTCCCTGACATGATTTGGGAAAAAAATACTAATGATCACTTTATACATTGTTGGCCAACGACCCTCTTTATTTGACTTAAGGTTAAACAGTGACCACATGATATTTGTTCCACCCTCCAAATGACTCATCTAGCCTCGCTTTATAAGTTATAAGTAAACTAGTTACTGCTAGTTCCTTATTTTTCATCTCATTTACAATAAGGTTGAAACGGCAACATGCAGTCTGTGCTTCTGTGGAGTTCATTCCTTTTGGTGATTTTCAGCCATTGCTCCTTTCTAGATGGTACGTTTATTGAGTCTGTCTTTACAATCTGAGTGTTTTCATGCTTATTTTATATTTACACCCATTCCCTTCTAGATGGGCAAATATATTCTATTCATCATATATTACACTTATTTTTCCAGCCTTTTGTTTCCCCGTCCGTACTTTTTTGAGATGTGTTGTGGCCACGAAATTCAAAATTACCTTATTTTTTTCTTAAAGTGGTACATCTACTCAGTTTAAACATTTGATGTTTTCTATGTTCTATTGTGAATAACATATGCGTTTGAGATTTGCAAATCATTGCATTCTGTTTTTATTTACATGTATTTACATTTTACACAGCGTCCAAACTTTTGTGGAATTGGGGTTGTAACTTAAGGAAATGTTATTGTCCAGCACTCAAAAGTTTACTTGGAATAACATATACAAATATTTACACTAAAGGAGATAAACATTAAAAATTAAAGTGAGTAGAGATATTCAGTCTACAGTATAAGTAATCTTTAAAAATTACTACTTTAAAAATTACAATCAGAAATGAATTATAGATGGATTTCTCTATGTTTACTGCAACTAGTTTACAAATATTGAACATTTGTAAACTAGTTGACATATAAAAGGAGGTTAAAAAAAGAGTTGAGTTCTTTTAATTGTAGTGAAATAAAAGTATCTAAATGTATAATAAAGAATAGTACAAAAATGTAAAATGGTCTATAAATACCGTACTGCCCTGCTTACCTTTACTAAAATTTACTTTGTTGTTGAGCCATGTCAGATTAAACCTCTTTCGAAGCCTGAATTTTACATATAGAAAAATTAATCAAAACACACGTTTTTTTTTTGAGTATCTTCCAATCACGTATTAGACCCAATTGTCTGTTCCTCTGTAGGTGCTCCGTCTTTATCTCAGTGCTCTGACAGTAATCTGAGTATCAGTGGGGGAAGATACACCCTCTCCAAGTTGCATAATGATGGTAGTATACTGAGATACATCTGCAGAGAGGGTTTTTATCCACATCCTATAAAAAGTCGTAAATGTGACGGAGGCCAGTGGGATCCTATACCCGGCACAAAGCTTCCAGTATGCAAGAGTAAGTAACAAACCATTCTGCAACAGCCCACCTTCACCAAATTGTCCTTTACACACAGTTGCATTAGTATCTTTCTGACTCTTTCAGAGGTCACATGTCCTTATCCAATTGTTCTGGAGAATGGAGTTGTGCAACCTTATAAACCAGTGTACTACGTGAATGACACAACCACCTATAGGTGTCATTCTGATTACACATTTCGAGGATCTGCCACCCGTGTGTGTCAGGCCAATGGGAAGTGGAGTGGTGGCACACCAATTTGTAGTCGTAACAGTAAGCAATGAGCTTTATCACTATTAATTAATTAATACATTATACAGTTCTGATGAAATCATTACAAAAATGACAACCAGATCTTGTAATAATATATACCCATCCCACAGCTGATCACTGCCCAGATCCTGGCACTCCACCTGGTGCCAGCAGAGGTGGTCACATTTTCAACATTGATGACAAAGTTACCTATACCTGTGCTAAGAATCTAAAACTAATAGGTTCCAAAGAGCGTGTGTGTCAAGATGGTGGCCAGTGGTCAGGGAAAGAGCCGGAGTGCTATGGTGAGCATTCTCACTCGAAAGTTCTACAGCATAGAAATACTGTAATACAGGGATCATGTTTCATTTGCCTGATGTCAGCTTGGTGGTATTTGGATATAGTCCTCTTTTCTTAATTTTAGCTGATTTTACATACGACACTCCTGAAGAAGTAGCAGAGGCTTTCGGCAGTTCTCTAAAGACTACTCTAACTCTGCATGAGGAATCAGGTACAGTAAGACTCCACAAGTCACAATTTCATTTCCATTTTAGTAAGTGACTGTAAATAACTTGGTTTTATTCTGAGTAATAAATAGAAGTTAATTTTAAAAATTCCAGGTAAAGAAGGAAAGAAAATACGTTTGACGCAGGAAGGAAAACTTGACATCTACATTGCCCTGGACGCATCTGACAGCATTGATGAAAATGATTTTAATAAAGCAAAGGAGGTCATTAAGAAGCTCATAACAAAGGTATATTAGAATAAAAGAGGTTTTAACAATTGAGATGGAGTTAAGAGTATAATTTAAAAGTATTTTTAAATGGTATTGGTGCATAATGAAAAGAGATCAGTGTTTATTTTTTAATATTTGTTTTATGAATTATTTATTTTTTACTCAGTATAGTATTACTGTGCCAATATTTTTGCTGCAATTTTCTATCACTTCTCTCCAACTGGATAATAAATGGTAAGGAAATGTCTGCAAACTGTGAAGCCCAGATCCCATTATTCAAATAATCAACTCTGCGCCTGTGATTTTATGTTTTAAAGCACCTTGTGATCTACTAATAGTCACATTTTATACTGTATGGCTCAATATCAGACCATTCCAGGTCTGAATGTCTGTACCTCAGTGTTTGATCTTGACTGCTCTTTTATTTAATATTTTTTAATTTTTCAACAGATAAGCTATTATGAGGTCAATCCAAATTATGAACTCCTAATTTTTGCCACGGATGTGACAAAAATTGTTAGTATTACTGATTACAAGAAGGGTCCTGAAACAAGGTTAAAGAACCTTCTTACATTGCTAGAGGATTACAAATATGATGGTGAGTTTTGACCTGGAGAAGTATTACTAAAAATCTGTGTAATGCGTCTCACATACATGGTCTTTAAATGGATGGAGTTTGCTCTGAGCCTAAATTTAAACTAAATGAAGATAGTTCTAATTAGTTTACATTCATTATTTAATAATCAATCTAATGCATCCTCTATATAAATAGTACTGTCATAAACCAGCCTATTAACAAATCCTTAACTATATGTCAACAGTTTATGGTTGCTTGTTGTTTAGTAGATGATCTATAAATTTTTAACTTGTCTCTTTGCTCTTTACTTTATTTGGATGATCCAGTATATAGCTTTTAATGTGTAGTACCAATTCATCCCTGGTCCTATCACAATTTCAAATTCAGTTCATGTGGACTCATTGATACATTGTAACAGACAGATAAACATTATGTGACATGTTGTTAAGAAGGCTACTTTATGACAGTCTATAGACAAATAACCAAATGAAGTGTTACCAATTTTTTGCAAGTATGTAAGTAATTTGTTAATCATTAAGTGATTTTTTTTATTCATTGCAAAAACAAACAAACAACAACTTGAAAATTGTGTACTGTGTCATCCTCGTTTAATATGATGTTTGTTTAAAATCGGCAGCGAAAGGACAGAAAACAGGAACCAACATTCGCAAAGCTTATGATGCTATACTAAGGAGCATGAGTTTTGAGAAGGAGCAAAATGAGACAGCCTTTGACATGACACAGCACGTCATAATCATGTTTACTGATGGTATTTATCCTATCTTTGTAAGAACATTCCACGATCATTCAGTCTTACAGTCCACATTCATTATTATTATTATTAATATTATTATTATTTACAGTGCTCCATATTTCACTATCTATACAGGTATAGCCAATATGGGAGGAAGCCCCAAATCTGTTATTGACGAAATTAAGCAAAAAGTAAAAAATCAGGAGCAATATCTTGGTGAGTAAAACATAAATATTTATTAAGATTCATTTATACTAATAGTAAAGATATGTACATGACCAAAATAAGCAAATTTGTCATCTCTGATCTTTCCTGCTATATCCAATCCTGATATTATTTAATTCAAGTCGCAAAGTAGAATTTTTGTATTGGCTTCTTCTTCTTCATACATGAGCAGTAACCTGGACCAAGAGGCAGCTAAATGTATTTTTAAAGTTAAATATCAATAGGCGACCTTGATAAAAATATAAGCAATTGAAATTCTATATATGTATTCTAATACACACATGATTATGTTACAGATCTTTATGCATTTGGAGTTGGTCAAGATGTTGAGAAAGAGATAATTGATGAGTGGGTGACAAAAAGAAATAACGAGAAGTATTTTTTCATACTTCCAGACATGGACAAAGTTGGAGAGACATTAGATGAAATGATTGGTATTAAAATTTTTTTTTACTTATTGGTATCTGAAATTAGCTAAATGTACATGATGTTTTTTCCCCCTCAGCTCTTTCTATCTGTGAATTTGATCCAGAGTCATTATATTTTTAAGTTTTTTAAGTAGTGTGCGTCAGAGTGTGTGTGTGTGTGTGTGTCTCCTTAGATGAGGGCACTAGTGTGTCTCTATGTGGACTCTACAAAGACTACAGTGACCCTGAGAGTAGAGCAAGCCTGCGCCTCACATACCCCTGGCTGATAAAGATATCTATAACTGTAAGATTTGTGTGTGTGTGTGTATATATATATATATATATATATATATATATATATATATATATATATATATATATACACACACATACATACACACACATACATATACACATACATATACATACACATACACACACACACACACACACACCACCCCACCCATTTTCTCCCCAAAATGGTCACCTGCCATTTCCCCCTCATTAGCCAGCTCTCCCCTATCACATAACTGCTATCAAGATATTTTTAATGATGTGTTCTAATTTGCTGCAGCAAATTACTGATTATTGTCTTATAATAAACATAAATGTCTTAGCATCAATGGTTTGCAGTTCAGTTGTTGTCAGTCTTTTATATCTTGGCATCACTACATTTATAATGATATCATAGCTGAAAAAATGTAAGAATGATTCTTATTTTTCTGTTCTTAACAGCATGAGGGTGGCACAGCAAACTGTATAGGATCATTAGTCTCTCCCAAGTTTATTCTAACTGCTGCCCATTGCTTCAGGTTTAACGATGATCCTGAAAGAATTGGACTTGTGGCAACCGATGCTAAAGGTATCATACACAGCTAACACATATATGGTGGTCTGGGAAAACTTGTCACATGTCACTATACCTGAATTCTGGCAAATCAGGTTCTGGCTTGACACCTCACTTTAAGAAAGCATAAATATAATATATCTGTAATGTTTTTGCTCCACAGACTGAATGGAAACTTTAAATATTGTTTTCTCCATTTTCATAATTTGGGGTGACTAGACTTTAATACTAAAACTTCCTTGTGGTTGAGATAAGATGCAAAAGAATATCATATTTCAGGACAGTAATGCCTGTAGTTGTCAGAACTATATATTGTAGAAAGTGGCAAACATACCATATTAAGGGTTTCCCTGGCTTTCACACATATAGTGCTTTTCAAGAGAATTGGATGAATATAGAAGAACTATGTAATGTTCAGTAATTGTTTCTTTTTTTTCTGATTAGATACTGGATTACTAGCGGTGAAGAGGTACTTACTTCATCCTGAATACAATACCACTAAGAAGAGGAACCTGGGAATACCAGAGTATTATGAATATGATGTGGCTCTCATTGAATTAAAGAAAGGTGTGAAAGTCAGTCCTGACATCAGGTGAGGAGTTTATGCTAATCCAGCATCTTATTGGATAAAGGCAATTTCACCCATTAATCCTTGAAAATGAGAAATAAACACACACAACTCCTAAACAACTTATTTAATCGACTTACAGAAATTTAACAGCTGACTCTTATGACAGAGACTTATGCGAGAGACTATGATGCACGCAGTATTACAAATAAATGTAAAAAAAATACACAGCATTTTATCAAATATAACTCTTAAGGTTAAGAGACTACAGTTCGCATAACTCCTTTTTCTCTGTGTATGCTAGAACTATCTGTATTCCCTGCACTCAGGAGACAAATGGGGCTCTACAACTGCCTGCCAGTGTTACATGTGAAAAACAAAGTGAGTTAAAAACCCTTTAATCTTTCAGTGCACCACTATTCTTGCTGATGTACATACTGTATATTATACATTTAGAGACAGGCAGAAAAGCTTAAATAAACCAGGTCTATATAACGATGTATTATGAAGAAAATGCATGGAAGTGTAAACAGGCATTGCAGTCAACATATCACTTAATCACTTTAGGCAACTGCAGGTCAATATTAATTTTCCATTTGTTCTCTTACAGAGGAAGTTCTGTTGAACAGTGATCTTGTGACGGCACATTTCATAGAACATAAAGTTGAAAATAGCAAAAAGCCAAAAAAGACTGTCCTAATCAGACAGGGGCAACAGGTAAATACGTAGTTATGCATGTCTGAAATTTACAAAGATGGTATGTAATGTTTTAACTGTAAGAGATTTAAAAAATGGAAGATATTTGGTAATGGAGGATGTGGGCCTATACATTTTATTTTCAGGCGATTACAAGATTACAGTGACCAACATTTTCACTTTAGCTATTGTTGTCATTTCTAGATTTGTGTTCTTTTTTGTTCATTTTAAAATATATGGCTGATTATCTTTAATTCTCTTGGTTTAAAATAACCTTTTAAATATTTGTTGTAATAATTGAACAATCCTCATATTATATGAATAATATACCAGGGGCTGTTGCTTAAGATTATGAAATGCACCATATTTGGGCCAGTGTTTTGTATAGTTGAGGCAAAAAATTAACTTACACTTAGGCTAAAGATATTAAATCTCAGTTTTTTTTACACATTTCCACACATTTATTTTTATCATATATTTATTTTGGCAAGTCAATTGGGGCATCTACTTTGTTTACAGGTAAGTTTTAAAAGTATATTTATTCACTTTATTAAAATTCCAGTCGGTCAACAGTTGGCATACACCACGTTGACTGCCTCTTAAAATAGTTTGACAGAAAATTATGTAAGGACTTTTAGAAGCTATTGTCATAATTAGGAGTGCACCTGTGACCGTATTTAAGGGCTAGATCATTTACAGCCAGTGACTTTTTGCTCCTGATACTATGGGAAAATGCTATTCCCAAAAAACTGAAGTTACCACAACAATTGTATGCAAATATAAAAATCTTGTGACTGCAGAGACACAGGATTGATCTTAAGCATTCCTCTAATGTTGTAACAAAATTGCTTAATGACAACAAAGTGAAAGTACTGGAATGGTCATCACAAAGCCCTGACCTGGATCCCATAGAAAATTTGTATATTGAAGGCCCAAAAACCTGAGGAACAATGAGCAAAAATTCCAGCAAAGTATTGTGAGAAGCTCGGGGAGGGCTACATCAAGTGATCCAATTTCAAGCAGTTAAAAGTCAGTGCCTGCAAACACAAAAAAATGTAAATATTTGACCCACTGATAATCTGATAAAATAAATAAAAGGTTAAATAAAACTGCCCCTTAGCTATTATTTTAAACTAAGTATTATGAAAATAAAGTAGATACCCTAATTGACTTAACATTTTGGCCTCAACTGTATACAAAGCTAATTCATGTTTCAAATTTTGCCACAAATATCATGACTTTTACATGTCACCGCACAGTAAAAGATTGCTAATGTCATGTTGTGGTTCCTCATTTCTTCAGAAAGATGAATGCATTCATCAGACCAAAACGATATTTAATATCAAACCAGAAACTGCAAAGGAGATGATTACAGAGAACATGTTGTGCACAGGTGGACCTTCACAAAATTACATAGATGATGTTACTTGCAAAGGTAATATGCCGTGATTTTTTTATTAGCACACAACTCAGGGACAACTTGCAATATGCAGATGAAATATACTGTGGACTTGGAATATATTAGTGTGCACAACAGAAGATCCTTCTTCATGTTCCCTTTATATTAATTACATTGAATCTTTCTTACATGAATATAAGGTATCTTTAAATTCCAAAATGAATTCACATCAGTTTATCAAATTATGACCTTACTTAAATGACATTTTTCAACAGGTGACTCTGGTGGTCCTACATTTGTGGAAACAAATCGTTTGATCCAGGTCAGAGTTAAATCTCTCCTCTTCAATTTTCTGTTTGATCTAGCTTATTATTTAAGTGCAAATGGCTCAGAATAGCAATATAACAAATTGGAAAAAGAGAAAAGTTTTATAACAATATTGCTTAATCATAAACAGGTTGGAGTCATCAGCTGGGGTCTGAACGATACATGTGCTACTAATGTGGATCCTAAAGATACCAGAGACTTCCACACAAACCTCTTCAGTCCAATTGTGCAAGACTTCCTTAAACTATACCTGGACGATGGGGACTATTTACATTTTCTGTAAACATTTAATTAGTTACTTTTTGTTTATCTACTTAACAGCTACTTAATGCCATTACAGATTTTCTTATCAAAGTATTCAACATTAAGGACAGTATGACAATAAAATTTTGTAGGTTTATTAATGTCACGTCTCAAATTTTTTTTAAATTACTTATTTAAAAAACTGTTTACCAATAGAACACTGTAGAACAGTTAGTGATTAAAATGAACCCTGTCCTGGTGTTCATCTAAACCAAGGGAATTCAACTAAAATTTGTGAAAATCCTTACAAAATTCCGGATCAGCAACATGACTGAATGGCGACAACATTTGCCCTTTAATAACCATAATTAGTTTATGGCTGTAAATTAGACAGTTGGAAGTGGTTATGTTTTGATTCGTAGTGGTGCTTCCTGTTATCATTTTGGACTAGCGCCATAAACTCTGAAGAGACAACTTTTTCGGCTTAATGTTGGGAGAATAAACACATAATTCTCTCCATTTTATTTTAAGCAGTGTATTTTTCTCATGGAGATGTCATCAGTTTTAATAAATAAAGTAAGTAAAATGTAAAAACGTCTATAAAATACTATGAATGCTCTCTCCTTCTTGACCATATACATTATCAAAATATGTGGGCTGTACAAAAACAAACTCTGTTTTTGCAAGTCAATTCATTCATGTGGGACTGATGTACACATCAAGAAAATTTCGTTACCATTTTATTCAGTGTAGAAAACAATGACCAAAGACAGTATAAAAACTACATTTAAAAAAGTTACTTGAATTTCCAAATAACAAAGTACTTACTGAATTACGAATGTGTCAGGTTACTCATTAATTTATGTTAATTTAAGTATACCTACAGTATGACATTGGTTATGAATCTGTTAATTAAAGAACATTCTAACAAATGTGATAAATTAGTTAGCATTACAAATATACCCCCTCCCCTCCCCCCTCTTGGTTATACTTTGCTGTGTCTGAAAGGGGACAGCAGTCTACCAGTTGATGACCCCTGTATAAAATGGGGTTTTCCCTGATTAGGCACATCATGGAAACAGTTTCATAGACAGTTCATAAAGGGCTTGATGATTACCAGAAAAGCCTTTGAGCAGGAAAACATTAAAAGCTGTTTTACTTAATGCTAATGCAGGGTTTCTCAAACATTTTGCAGTCACAGAACGCTTTAACTGTAGATTAATGTGTTGCCATTATTTATATTATTTAGGCTGATTTATTTTTGATCGATCAAGATTTGAATTAAACTCATTCAATTAAAGCCAGACATTTTAATAACTATAACAGCTAAATTATAAATGATATCTTAATAATAACATCATTTTGAATTGTGATTTTCTGTAACATTTTTTTTTTATTCATGGACCCCACTTTGAGAACCACTGGCTTACTGTACCGAAGACCGATATTGAGAACCACATCTAGAGATTATCAGACCTAAATGGAGTGCATAAGTGAATTTTAAACTTGTATTACTAATCTCCAAACTAAACCATATGCATGAACCATGCAAATCAATTCCTTCAGCCATTTACCAGTTTTAAAATTAAAATTTTTTTGTATTGTAAGATATTTTACTCTTATAAAGCAAACAAAAGAAATAGTATAGCATTGTACCCCATTGTACCCCAGTTTGAGCTCGGGTTCACATGAACAGTTTCACATATTCTACCTGGGTGTTTGCCTGGATTTACTCTAGGTATCCTACCACGTCCCAAAGGCATAGAATTAGGTAGATTGGCTTCACTTACAGTAATTGTCCCTAGCTGGTAATGAACGTGTGAATGTGTGTGCATTGTGCCTTCTGACGGACTGGCATCCCATTTTGGGTCTACTCCCCCTTCACAACCAGTGTTCCTGGGATAGGCTCTGGCTCCACCGCACCCCTAAGCGCTTAGAGATGATGAATGAATGAATTAATGAACAAAACTAAAATGGATTACAATGTACTGGAATACATATAATATACCAAACAACATATTTTAATATACATATAATGTATTCATTGTACAGACAACGATGATACATATTTAAGGATTACTGATCTCAGGCACTGATGTCAGGCGAGAACATCTGGGGTGCAGTCAGCGTTCCAGTTAATCCCAAAAGTGTTCATTATGGTTGAGGTCAGGGCACTGTGCAGGCCACTCAAATTTTTTGTACTTACAGGGTTCAACTGTAGTCTCCTAAAAAGACCCTTTTTAAGATAGCATAAAAGTTCAGGTTTTAATAGTAATACATATAATACTACAACTAGTAATAATAAAGTAATATAACACACACACACACACACACATATATATATAAGAATAAAATGACTTCTGAATTCTGAGTCACAACCTCCAAAGGCAGGAGTATCTCAACATGGGCAGGAGTGGCTCAACAAGGGCAGCTCATTGGTTAAAGCTTTGGGCTATTGATCAGGAGGTTGGGATTCAAGCCCCACAACTGCCAAGCTGCTACTGCTGGGCCCTTGAGCAAGCCCCTTAACCCATCTGCTCCGGGGGTACCAGCTGACCTTATACTTTGACCCCAGCTTCCTAACAAGCTGTGCTGTAATTTATGTGACAACTGAAGGGTTCTTCAAATACCTTCTTCGTCCAATCAAGAGAGTTCATGTAGTTACTTAAACTTTGTGTGTGTAAGAGAGCACGAGAGAGAAATTCTTTTGTCTTCAATAAAAAAAAAAAAAAAGATGCAGCCTAGTGTAGTTAATCACTCATTATTGAATTCTGTCACCTACATGGATACTTTAATAGATTGCTACATGCATTAGAATGGAAATACCCCACAGAGATAGGTAACTGGTGTTTTGTTTTTGGGAGACCAATATAGTGAACAGAGATACAAGCAAGAACTCATTTCCACTGTAAACTCACTAGAAACCTATTTTCCAATAATTTTGTTTTCCCATAACTAGCATCAGTTTTCAACTATAATTGGAATAGAATTTTGGATGTGATTTTCTCCCATTTCACTGTTTTGTCCTGTAACACAGGGGTAAACAGTGCTGCTAATCAATTAGTAACGTCACTGAGTTGTTGGTCAATGATCTCTGTTAAACAGTGACTAAATAGGGTAAGTTATGTCTTATAAGCTGACTCCTGCCATGGAAATATTTCCTGTTTGTTGCCTCATTTACAGTAACCTGAGAAAGACAACATGGGTCTCTGGAGTTAAATTGTTTGTGATATGCTTGTCCACTTATAATTGGTAATTTCTATAACTTTCATCTTACAGCCACAGTGTGTTCCTCATGGAATACCACAACATACAAAAGTGTTTGCTCATAGGAGTTTTATGAATTATACTGAATCCTTTTAGCATGTAGCAAGACTTCTGGTACCCTGTTGCCTCCAGGAAACATGACAAATTCTACATCCAACATTGAGTTGATTCTTCAAGAGTGGAGAACTCAGTAGGAACCAATAGAAATGCCAATATTCATCATATGATCCTAGTAAAACCTGACCCTTTAACCAATGTTATTTCATTAAGATTGAATTTATGCATGTGTAGCAATGTGGCTTGTTTCGTTTTGTACCAACTACACCACCCTGAGAAAACGGGGAAAATAAGAACTACGCCACATGTGGCTTGTTTCACTCTACAACACGTGTAGCTATGCAGCTCGTTCATTTCATAAATATACGAACTACTACACCCCAAGAAAATGGGGAAAATAACCCAAATAAGGACATGCAAGTATGTTCCACTTAGAACAGGCAAGAGGCATAGGTTTCCATATAAAAATACATTTTATTTTGAAGTTAAAGACTGGCCAAGAACTATTTTAAAAGAAGCAGCCATCACAGTCAGGCATTGGTCAAATAAAAAAACAGTCACAAGAGAAAGTTAACACTAATCATAGGAGGGCTGAGGCTTCCTGTATGAAGGGCAGGGTAGTACGACAGCACCAGCTATACAAAGAGGGAAAAGCACCCCACTAATCAGAATCATACCCACAAAATTCACAGCAAATAAAACAGCAATAATGACCCTTAATTAAGTAAAGTGTTGGCTCGAATTTAGCCTATTACCCAAAAACATTTAAAATTCAACTTAGAAGCCAATACTCACATCTACCTCTGAGACCAGTTGGAGATAGAAAAAAATACACCAGCCGTGAGTGAGAAGAAGCAAGGGTCCAGCTTTATTGTTTCATTCCACCACACGAGATCCACACCGATGAGAATTCTCAGAAGTGATCCCCCATACCCTGAGCTTAAGCTCCAGTATTTATACTGTATTTACACACTAGATAACCCATAGGTTTCCAGAAAAGGCCTATTTCACTCACCCATAGAATTGAAACCAGGGGTTTTACTTTACACATAAAATCAGAACCCAGGCATTTCCAACAACCCAGGAAACAAAAACCCAGTGTTTCTATTTACCTAGGTTTTCAAAAACCAGGGTTCTCTTTTACCTAGGTTTTCAAAAACCAGGGTTCTCTTTTACCTAGGTTTTCAAAAACCAAGATTCCCATTTCCCTAGGTTAAAAAAATGACGTAAGCAAGACGACTAAACAACCGGGAGGGACCTTGGTCTTATCGTTATCTCGAGGGGGGGGGCAGCCACCCTTATAACTGGCTTTCTTCATGGTTCTCTAAAAATTAAGGCTTTCCTTGCGAGACGAGAATCTTCACCATCTGAATCATGAGTAAGTTATATTTTCCTTTTTTTTCCTGTACTTCTCATTTATAATTTATTTTCATATTTGCACTATATTTTAGTTTATATATATTTATACTACTTGAAAAGCGGTTTACTGTACTTCCAACTTCTTAATATCATTACAGTTCTACTGTCCTGCATATCCTACTATTCTGTTTTTTATAGAGTTTCTCTATTACTATAAGATTCTATTAAAGTTATTCATGTGTGTGTATGTATGTTGTGTCTACCTGCCCGCCCTTGACGGTACGAGTGTGTGTGTTTTTAGCACTCCTCAGCTCGTACATTTCTTTTTGACTTTTTTTACTATTACTGCTCTTAAATTGCTCGTAATTCCAATCCGCCTAATCCCGCTTCTATGTGTCTAGGTGCCGGTGCCCGTCGTCAGTCCCCTCTCTCTCCGTTACTGGACCTGGATCAGGGTTTGGACCTGGATCTGGACACTCATTACCAGCTTGTGCATCTCACTGCTGATATCATGATGCTACTTAACTATCTTCGCAGCACCCCCCCTAAGAATGGAGATCCGGGGTTCCCCCCTCTTCTTCGGTACAGAATCTGCCCCACGAACGTGCGTGTTGACGCTTCTACACAGTCAGACCCAGAACCCCCCTCCAGCTTCCAATCCGAGGATGATGATGTTGTCTTCTCCGATCCGGGCCCCGACCATCCGTCCCTCTTCTCACCCACCAGTCCGCCCGACTCTCAGTGGTCCGCTCACTTCACCCACCCTGATTTCCCCATGTCCCCAGGACGCACCCCATTTTCCTCCCCCTCTTACTCTCCTCCAGACTACGCACCCACCCGTCCTGTGAATTACCAATAAAATTACATTTTTACTCATACTCAATCTCCCTCGTGTTTATTTCATGTCATTTTTATCCACAACAAAAGCCTGAAAGGTGCAGCAAAGAACCCCCCCTCAGGAAACTCAGCTCCTACAAGGGAGGAAGACAACCCCACACAATTACAATATACACAAGACAGACAAACAAAAGAATAAAACAAAAAAACCACAGATAACCCCCCCCACCCCCCCACACACACACACACACTGATTACAAGTAGCAAGTTTACCAAAGCTGACCAAAACCACTACCCTATAGAAGAATCAGCATAACTGATACAACACAGTTGAATGAAAGAAAACAGATCTCAGTGACAGTAACCAACACATAACCAAACAGCAGCAGGCAAGAACCAAGCAGCAATGTTTGTGCTGTAAAAAGTTTAATTTGTGCTGCAATGGTTCAGGGGGTATTAAAAGGATATTCCAAAGGTCATTCTGGGGTCACTCAGCAAGTCATTATCAAAGAAGTCTACTAACCCCACTGAGTTTTGATGCAACTGGCTCAGTGGTGAGGAAACTGAGACCTAATGGCATGTCTGGCCATATCTTATCAGGGTGTTCTGGCAGGGGATGAGAATTCAAGTGTCCCAGTGGTGCAAATGCTGTCAGAGAGACACGATGTTAATGCAATAACACATTGGCTTACAGAATGGATACGTGCAGGTGCACCAATTCCAAAAGAGGTTGTGAGTGACTTTTCTCTGGCTTTGCTTAGAGCTCTGGTCAAGGCATTTACTCCTCATCCTGATCTGAAGACCTACATCAATGAGTGTTGTCTTACTTGGTAAAGTGTTAACAAGTGCCACCTTGTTTTGTTCAGGTTGATGTTGCACACTGCATCAAGATGATCTGCCAGTGGGACTGCTTGAGGGAAGGGGGGGAGGGGGAATAAAAATAAAAGATTTGTGAAGTCAATGGCATAGCTTCTCAAGTCACAATCCATGGACAATGGAAGAGCACTACTACGCAGTATTAGTGTTGCAGCTCTCAGCAAAGCTGAGGGCAATAATAGCTCTGGAGCCCCCCCTTATATCAAGATGCAAGAAATACCTGAAAGCCTGAATTGCAGAAGGGTGTGTAGTCATTCCAGATGCAGAGAATGAGGACCTGGAAGAAGTGCATCCATTTGACCAAACACAGACAGACCTACGGGAGTGGGTGACATGAGGAGAGCAGGTCACTTGCCATTGCTAATGGTGATACTATGCACGTCCTCCCTTAATTTATTGAGTCATTTAAGTCATTAAATTTCCACATACACAGCCTATGTATAAACAGCTACAGCAAACAGATTATGGGGCATGTATTTATTCATGACAATGTTAATATTATGACTTACTCATAACATACAGTAACAAGTAAAAACACTTACCTTGGAGTTCGTTACGTTTCACACATCCTGTGATCCGCTGTGGCCCTTAAAAGTTGAAAAGGCACAATGGATGGGTAACAATTACGTGAATGGGACTATTTAATGTGATTTGTCGTTTGGATTTTACCTTGTTACTTCAACTGTGTTAAAGTAAGACAGTCGGCAAAAACCGGCACAAACGATTGAGGCCATTTCGGGTTAATTTGGAGCATGTGTGGGGCTGGTGACGTAAGCTCATAGAACTTAATGCCTAATATTTTATAAACGGAAGCAGCACAAACGACCCCAGAATGACCTATAAATATTCTTTTAATATCTCCAAATCCGAAGCAGCACAAACGAAGCGTTTATCAGCACAAACAAACGAGCCTATTTGGAGTGAACTTGGAGCATGTGTGGGGGTGGTGACGTCACCGCACCGTAATTAGATGTCTATTTAAAAAAAAAAAAAAAAGATTTTGCTGACGTTTTGCGTGGGGGGCAACTTCACGCAAGTCTCACACAGCCCGCCTTAACGCATGCAAAATCAAGGACCTAAGAACAAACAGGTATTACAACCTCAATTTGGAAAGCATGCAAGATAGTTTAGCTCAAATAACAGAACTAAACGATTTACCTACCGTGGTCCGAGGACATGATACTCACGATGGTACATACGAAAGTCATGATAGCGTCTTTAATAGTTGTGACGACGACAGCTGGCGCTCCGACCGGAGCTACGTTAAGTTACCATGCTACACAGCTGGGAGCCTTGACGTCACAGCGCACTGATTGTGAGCAGCACATCACACCTGCACACAGTCTCAGTAGCCCAACGTCACACTAGACAAATAAAGCGCATGGTAAATAGACAACGCTAGCATCACACAGCTAAGCAACACCGCTAAAACCACATACCGCTGTAGTCCGTAGCAACGAAAGGAAAGGGGCAGGTTTTCGACCATGACGCATTCTTAGAAGCCTCAACGACCATTGTACTGTGGTAGGGAGCGAGCCCATTGGCCACGTAGTTAATAAGGGTGACGTTTTAACCACGACACACACCCCACTACACATGTTTCTTGATGAGTCAAGATGTACTTTAAATAATTTTATTTCAGAAAAATACACTGCCTGGCCCAAAAAAAGTTGCACACACAATTGTGTTGCACCACCTTTAGCTTTGATTACATTGTGCATTCATCATGACATTGCTTCGACAACCTTGTGCAATGTGACATTTATCTCCATCCAGAGCATACATTTTTGGCCGAGATTTTGTATTGAGGACTGGAGAGTGGAACAACGCTGTAAAGACTTCTCCAGCACAACCCAAAGATTTTCAGTGGGGTTAATGTCAGGATGCTGTGGTGGCCAATTCATAAGTGAAAATTATTCGTCATGTTCCCTGAACCACTCTTTCACAATTTGAGCCCAATGGGTCTTGGCATTGTCATCCTGGAGTATGCCTGTGCTTTCAGGGAAGAAAAAAAAATCCATTTATTGGATAACCTGGTCATTCTGTCCATTCAGGTACTCGGCTGACTTCATTTTATTGCTGTATAACGTTGCTGAGACTAGACCTGACCAACTGAAGCTACCCCAGATCATAACACTGCCTCCAGAGGCTTGTACAGTAGGCACTATGCATGATGGGTACATCGCTTCATGTGCTTCCCTTTATACCCTGACGCACCTATAGCTTTGTAATAGGGTAAATCTGAACTGGACCACATGACTTTTTCCTTTGCTCCACAGTCCAATCTTTATGCTCCCTAGCAAAGTGAAGTCGCTTTTATCTGATTAGCCTCACACTGATTAGGCCAAACAGCTGTTTAGTCCCAATCTTGTAAGTTCTTGTCACAAGTTCTTCTGTTGATATTTTACGATGTGACCACCAAGTGTGAACATTCATTTTTCCAACCACATTTCTTCATCAAAGTTGATAGTTCACCACTCTCCTTCCAGGTTTTAATAACGGACAGTTCTTAATCCAATTCCAGTGATTTCAGCAACCCCCTTAGTTGTTTTCTTTGCTTGATGCAGGCCAATTATTTGCCTCTTCTGAAACACAGTAACATCTTTTCCATGACCATGGGATACGTCTTCCAACACGGTTGTTAAAGAAACGAGAAGCTACACACTGCATCAGTTAATGTTAAAAGAATTCTTGTCAGCTGAACCATATTAATCACGCAGTGGCTTAGAAGTTAGCACGTTCACCTCACACCTCCAATTTTGGGGGTTCGATTATCACCTATGGGGAGGAAACCAGAGTACCAGGAGGAAACCCCCACAGCACAGGGAGACCATGCAAACGCCGTGCACACAGGGCAGCGGCAGGATTCGAACCCCCAATCCCAGAGGTACGAGGGTTTCCTCCCCATGGGTGGTAATCGAACCCCCAAAAGTGGAGGTGTAAGGCGAACATGCTAACCTCTAAGAAACCGCACGCATGTCATGGCAAACTGGTATAAGACAAATTAAACACTAGTTTAAAACTCTGTGCTAGTATAGGAAAAGCATCAACTTTGAGGCAGTAACAGTAATGTTCCTATTACAGCATGCCCTAAAGTGTTTCATTTCTTACACACCAGGTGCTGAGGACAAACCAATCAATGCACCTGTACAACCAAACTGCAATGTTAATAATTCATGTTTTGATTATTAACTGCAATGCTTGAGTGTTTTGTGGCCTTTGCAATGACAGTCTTATTTTTCATAATGAATCAATTACAGTCCATCAGTGGCAGTGACAATTTAAACTATTATATTGCATTGCATTATATTATTTGGGGTTATGGACTTCATAATAAGTGCAGAGTTGGGATTTTTTCCTGCCTAATTCTTTCATTCAATAATAGAATTTTATAGACAAGTAATAAACAATACCGTTCTAAAAATAATGTAAACAAAGTCGCTAAACAGCACCCCACAGTATGACTCTCAAGAAATGTGAAGGCGCCTTTTAACCGAACCGACCAGATGATTCACTGCCCTAATGAAGCAGCCAAGTGATTCATACGTCATGAGTCACGTTATAATTCCAAGCGAAACGCGAGAGTTTGCACAGTGAGGAATCGTGTCGCATAAGTACACAGCGCATGCGCAGTACTATGCGCATGCGAGTTTAAGCTTAAAGTGCGTGAACTTTTCACTGCGTCAACTATTTTCGTTGCGCTGCTACTCTACTGATAGGATTTCTCTCCTCAAGCGCCTCGCTTGCTGTTACTATGGAAACGTGGAAAGCCGATCTAAGGATTACAGTCATGCTTTTAGCTCGCTTGTTATTGTCATTATATTATTGACAACACCTCTGTCGACGTTCATATATCACAGCTAGCGCTTAAAATAAAAATAAAAAAGCTAGCATGTCGTCAGTTCCTATCGAGATAAAAGACAGGTTAGTAGCTGGCTAGCTAATCTAGGCTACATGCTAAATTGCAGCTGCTAGATGGCTACCTCGATTATCATATTTTACCTAGAGAAATCAGATTACTTCTCTCCTTGATATCCATAGGTGAATAGTTATTACATATCAGAAATAGTACTGTCAGTATTTCTGATTAGGAAAATAGCTAGCTAAGCATAGTTAATAATTTGATGAGCAGTTTTGTTTAAAGTATCTGAACTGTTATGCACTTCACTTAATGTTAGCTGCATGCTGTGAGTCAGGAGTGCAACCATTTTCCTGCATTTAGATGTGCAAGTAAAGTTATCAAACCGTCTACAGGTGAATAATGTGGTGGTGCTGTGTAAATTCATCCAATATTGAAGTGCTGTGGGAATGTTGCATGCTCTTTTCCGCTTTCCCCCTTCAGTGCGGTGTCCAGTTCCAAATGGCTTGATGCACACTATGATCCAGTTGCCAATTTATATACTTTTTCTTCATGCATCAGTAAGTTTTCATTCAACTAACTAATCATTCATAGGCTCATAAAATCCTTGGTGTGTGTAATTTCACTTAAACACTTAAACACATCAAAATCTAGAACCAAACATGATTGAAGTTTTATATCTCCTTCTTAGCTCTGGCAGACTTGCATGGAGATGGTGAGAACAAGGTGAGATTTTGTCTTAATTTATTTTCATGTGCATGCCCTTAGATATACTATTATACACTGTTCAGCCTTAACATTAAAACCACTGGCGGGTGAAGTGAATAACATTGATTATCTCGTTCCAATGCCACCTGTGAAAGGATGGAACATATTAGACAGCAAGTGAACAGTCAGTTCTTGATGATGTGTTTGAAGCAGGAAAAATGGGCAAGCGTTAGGATCTGAGCGACTTTGACGAGGGCCAAATTGTGATTTCTAGACAACTGTGTTCGAGCATCTCCAAAACGGCAGGTCTTTTGGGGTGTTATCGGTATGCAGTGGTTAGTACCTAAAAGTGGTCCAAGGAAGGACAACCGGTGAACCAGCAACAGGATTATGAGCAACCATAAGCTTAGTGATGCACAAAGAATCAAATGTTGCAATTTGTAATACAAATTGCTGAAAAAGTTAATGCTGATTCTGACAGAAAGGTCTCAGAACGAAGTGCATTGCAGCTTACTGCATAGCTGCAAACCTGTCAGAGTGCCTACTTCACGTTTCACAAATTCATCACGTTTTCTTTTACATCATGTGGATGACCGGGTGTGTGTGTGTCGCTTACCTGGGGGAAAAGATGGCACCAGGATGCACTAGGGGAAGAAGGAGGCTTGTCGGCAGAGATAGTGTGATATTCTGGGCAATGTTTTGCTGGGAAACATTGGGTCCTTGCATTCTTATGGATGTTATATTTACATTTATGGCATATGGCAGATGCTCTTATCCAGAGCGACTTGCAGAAGTGCTTTGAAGTCTCTATTAATAAATGCATCCTGATACTGGTTCACTAGGTCACAGACTAAGAATACCATAAGTCTTAAAACTCTGTTGGGAGGAAATATAGTAAGAAAAACACAGACAACACAATATTTATTTTTTCCATTTTATTTAATTTTTAAATGCTAATGTAAGTACTATAGCAAGAGGTAAGTCTTTAGATGATGTTTGAAGACTGCCAGTGACTCAGCTGTTCAGACATCTAGGGGAAGTTCATTCTACCAACTATGTGCCAGAACAGAGAACAGTCTTGATGCATGCTTTCCTTGTACCCTGAGAGTTGGCACCAGTCTAGCAGTGCTAGAGGATCGGAGAGATGTTATTTGGCTTGGGGGGGGGTGATCTCGGTCACTCTCACAGTTGAGTAAAGCCTTTAAAGTGCACCGACTGATTCTGGTGTAATGTTTGTCACATTTATCTCACACAGGCTTTTCTTATTTCATTTGTTGTTTGTGTGTGTACATGCATGATAGCTAGTGGTGGGTGATTTGGGTACAGGAGCAGGCAACATGAAGCTGAAGGTATATCGTGGCACTGGGCTGCTCAGTGAGAACACCCTGCTGGACTTGCCCACCGGTCTGGTGTCTTTCCTCATGGACCAACATGAGCCACGTACCCCCGCCATCGCTGTGGCCTCAGGCCCCTTCATCTACATCTACAAGAACCTGCGGCCCTATTTCAAGTTCACTCTGCCCACTCTGGAGGTCAACCCCCTGGAGCAGGATGTATGGAATCAGGCTAGAGGGGTGAGCGAGCCTTCCGGCACCTCTGATCTGTCTAGCTGTGTTTATACACACTGCTTTTGTGTTGCATGTGATATTTAAACAGGGGAAGCTTTGCAGTAGAGAACTGCTACTGACTGTTGTTAGTTGAATGAATAGTGAATTAGTACTGCATGCCTCACATTTATGTGTTCTCTAATTATGTGGTAATATCTATTAAAATATGATATAGTTGCATGTAGTGTCAAATCTTTGGCAAGTTTTTTGAATTTCTTGACATTTTTCAGGATCAAGGTTTGATGCATGTGCTCACTCCTAGACTTATTTTAAGAATTCTTTGTCATTAAGAAACTTTGTCATTCATTGATTGATTTTTGTGATTGCGTGTGTGTGTGTGTGTGTGTGTGTGTGTGTGTGTGTGTGTGTGTGTGTGTGTGTGTGTGTGTGTGTGTGTGTGTGTTTTTACATCTAATCGTGTGTTATACCGTCTCTCAAGGATATGATTGACCCAATGACACTAAAAGAAATGTTAGAGGGTATAAGGTAAGGTGCAAACTGTACAGATTTGCACATTGTCATTACATTGCTGAAAAGAGACATGATTGTGAAAAATGTTTCTTAAGCATTTCCCTTCTGTTCTTTAGAGATAAGGCTGAAATTCCACTATCAGTCAGATCGCTACGGTAACGCAAGAACAATTTCACAGTTTCTTCAACTGCCTATGGACATTGGACTGTTTTCATCAGACATTTCACTGTTTAATATTGCATTATATTGTAGGTTTCTCATGCTTGAACCACAGGAAATGGAGTCTTATGTTAACCTCCAAAAAGAGCAGCCCATACGCAGACAGGTGACGGGTCTTGTCTTTCTCACTCACTCACTCACTCACTCACTCACTCACTCTCACAGTTGTATATGTACAGTAAATAGAGACATTGGTCCTTATTTTATTAAAGTTGTCTAGAAATAAGTGTAGATTTGAGCATAAGGCTTAAAAAATCTTTGAATAAATCTGTCATGAAGCTGTTGGCTGACATCAAAACTAAACCCCATTACCCATAATTTGCTGTAAAATTCCTGTGATTAATGTTATTTGAACTACTCTACCTACTAAACTTGCTATACTTATTAATGTTCTTGATTGTGATTATTTAAAAGCAAATCAAGAATTTTTCACATTTGTTATGAATGTGAATAAGGAAGTTATGAATAAGGAAACAGACTACGGAATTTGTGTACAATCGTTTTATGATCAGATTTGACCATATGCAACTTTGATGAACAAGGGCAATCTTTTTGTCTGCCCTTAGACGATCATTACATGCATAGGGACACTGAAGAAGAACATGGCGGATGATGATGCAGTCAGCTGTCTGGTCATTGGCACAGAAAGTCAAGATGTTTATATCTTGGACCCGGAAGCCTTTACTATTCTCTCAAAGGTCAGTAGTTCAGTTTTATTCCACCAGTATTTCCAAGGTCTTGACAGAATTTTAAAATTATATTTGCATCTGCAGATGTCCCTTCCCAGTGTACCTACACTCATGGATGTGACTGGTCAGTTTGACGTCGAGTTCAGAATCATCGTAGCCTGTCGAAATGGGAACATCTATATACTGCGCAGGTGTGTGAGCATCCAAACAGTTCCCAGCCAAGCCAACCATGTTGTTCAGTTGCAGTGACCGATTACTGAATCTAACTTGAATAAACTTGCATTATTGTGATCAGAAGCATTGCAGTGCACCAGAAAACATTATATCAAGTTGATCACATCCTGCATTGGACATGTTTTTGTTGCAGGGACTCGCAGAAGCCCAAGTACTGCATCGAGCTGTCCTCTCACCCTGTTGGGCTGATCAGGATGGGGAAGAATGTGGTGGTGGGCTGTGCTCAAGAGACTATGCAGAGTTTCACTCAGAAGGTCTCGCTATCTCACCTGAACACACAGATTGATAGATTAATCTATGTCACACAGAGCTTCTTTTAAAAAATTATTCAACCACTGCAGCTTTTCCTTAAAATGTAATTGTAATAATTGTAAATGTTAAAACTGTGGTACTAGTGTTTAACTATACCAACAATTTGACTTAATTTTTGTTTTGTCTTTTGAAGGGGAAGAAACTATGGACGACTTATCTGCCTGCTCCAGTCACCACTATGGCCCTTCTGGACTTGCCCACACGGGGCTTCCAGGCCATACTGGTGGCCCTGGCCAACTGTGAGGTCCATGTGTACCGGGACAAGAATGTAGTCAGCACCATCAAAACGCAGGTAAAATGCACAGAGCCATAGTGAGAGCTGAGATAAGTGTACATTGTAAGAAGCTATAGTAAGTGAAATGGTCTTGTTTGACTATTTGTTGTAAACACAATATTTCACTTTAAAATATTTCAAGCAATGTAAATACACACAATAATCCATGGACTGGGCACCCCAGCGTTTTGCATCCTTTCATATGCTTCCTGCTTTCTGGTACTGTTGGTACTAAATAGTACTACATGCTTTCTAGAGATCTCAGTGTGTAAAAAAATTGACTGTTCCCCATTATTATTCGGATCTACTGTATATTATTGAATTATTCTAAATATTGTTTTTAAGTTTCTCGTTTTTATGTTGCAGCATATTGCAATTGACAGCATAATGCAACCTCATTTATCAGACTGAATTTTTGATTTTCTTTTTTGCCCAATTTCATGTTTAAATAAGCTGAATTACTCTCAATTGAATATCTTTTGTGTATTACATCTTTGTGTTACAGGACGTGGTGACCAGCATTTGTTTTGGCCGTTATGGTCGTGAAGATGGCACCCTAATCATGACCACCAAAGGTACTGGTAAAAAACTTTTGTTCCGTTCAAAAAACACCAAAACAGTGATTTGTATGTAAGGGATTAAACACAATAGGGTGTGCTGTAAGAGGAAAATAATTAACAGCAGGTTGATGTGATGCCATTACCACGCTGACATTACTTTCCTATAACAGCTTGTCGACATGTGTTTTATTCCTTTTATACCATAGCAATCTTAACCCTAACAAAGTTTTATTTATTAAAAAATGATGCGTACATTTGATCAGTTTATAGTTACATTTAACGTTGTGTGACTTCCATGAAATAAGTTAGACATAAGTCTTGGTGTAAAACATCTGGTTTCAGTATGTGGATAGTATAGTGGCTTTAAATTCATCTACTGCTTTGAATTAATTCCTTTAATGTTGTGCAGGAGGGGGTCTGATCATTAAGATCCTGAAGAGAACAGCTGTGTTTGATGACCGGGACTCCATCTCTGGTCCTCCAATTGCCCAGAGCATCCGACTAAATGTGCCCAAGAAAACCAAACTTTATGTGGACCAGACCATGAGAGAAAGGGAGAATGCTGTGGGTATGTACAGCCACCCAAAGCATACACATCTACATAGTTATCAGAAACAATTGATAGAAGAGCTTTATCAAAATTCACTATGATTTTTCATGCTGGGTATTTTTGAAATTATATTGTCTTTGTAATGTTGTGTAGCCATGCACAGAGCCTTCCAAATGGACCTGAGCAGGCTGCGACTAGCTGCAGCCAGGGCCTATGTCAAAGCCCTGGAGTCCAGCCTAACTCCTATGTCGGCCAGCTTGACAGAACCTCTAAAGATGAATGCAGTGGTGAGTATAAATGTGTTCATGGTGGCCTTTATTTTAGTTACCTGTAAATGTATCTTAATTATCTATGCCTGTGGAAATTGACTTCAAACATTTTAGAACGCATTTTCATTAGGGTTACTGTGATAGCCGGTGTTACACGGTGTTCGGCCACACACTGATTACATAACTTGCCCATCGCGGCACCGCCCCAACTATAGTTCTGCTTTTGTATAGTAATAAAAATGACTGAGTTCAGTTAGAGAATGGATGCTACAATTAAAAACTGAACGCATCTGCTCAATTCAGCCTGAGCTGAATGAGTCCGAGTCGCAGCACAGATCAGCCGGAGTCAGATTTCATTTATCACATGATGAGATTGAGGCGAGCTGACTGATGAGACGACAGCAGAATATTTGGTTTCAAAAGTTCTGTGTTTAATATAAGTGAGTTTGTCATTGTACTGTTTTGTTGTTGTTGTTGTTGTTGTTGTTGTTGTGTTTTTCTTTAAGAATAATAATGAACCTACCATTCAAGCAACTGCTGCCCCGAATTGCTGCTAATTTGAAAGTGAAAGTAAAATGTGCAAGGCCGCACGGGCATTCATAAGCGATTTAAAAGCAAGTGTGAAAAGAGGGAAACACCCCTCCCTCGTGGTACCAGTATTACCAGTGTCGTCACACGTCGCTTAACCAGTAGGAATATTTCCTCACCATCACTTCCCTAATTTCCATTTAAACAAGCATTTTAATCACATTGAAATTAGAAGACTTTAGTAAATACTGTGAGGGGAAAAAAGTATTTGATCCCCTGCTGATTTTGTACGTTTGCCCACTGAATGTATATATACAAGTAAATAGAGAGAGGTTTGTAACCTTTTATTGGAAACCGTTTAGATCTAATGGAGACGAGGCCTTTTTAACATCCAGATGCAAGACAAATTGAAGGCAAAAACAAGATGTTCGTGTGTGGTGGTAAGGTGTTTGGTCACCACAAGACACTGGAAAAGCTCAAGTGAACCATGGCACAGGTTCTACAAGTCTCTGGGACCGTAGCAATGAGTGCCATTCTCCCAAAACGATATTCCCTTTGTTGGTGTTTTGATGATGATGGTGGTGATGAACGATGTCTAACAAACCCGTCCAAAATCTTGCATAGGTCTTGAAATCTCATGACTATAAAGGCAATAGTGTTTCATTTACATAACTTTCATTCTCATCAAACCGTTCAATAAGCCCTCGTGCCCTTATGATGGGGGTGGGGTCACCCTGGAAGAGACTATTGATATCAGGATTGAAATATTCCATAATAGGATAAAGGAGATCAGTCAGAAGAGCTTTGTATTGATTTGCAGTGACCCTACTCTATAAAGTGACAGGTGGACTCAAACCATTGCAGCAAAATGACTTCCATAGTATAACAAAGCCTGTGGTTTTTCCTTTAATTTGTCATCTTTTTGTATATTTGTCTTTTAACTGACATGGTCTATAGGCCTAGCCAATTTACCCTCCACCTGCCTTCAATTATGATCTGACAGTTAATACAAATATTTACATCTTTGGTGGAACACTAGTTTCATGAATAGTATGTAAACTGTAATTGAAACACTTGATATGACAGATGTTTTTCCCCTTTGAGTTAGGTTCAAGGCTTAGGCCCGTCCTTCAAACTCACTCTGAACATCCAGAACACAGCAGCATGCCGCCCTGTGATGAACCTAGCCATCAGTTTCCTGTATGATGAGAATTTGTACAGCATGAGGACAGCCTTCTTTAAGGCAAGCTTAATTTTTTGCTCAAATTATTCTTAAGTAATGTGTAATGAGGTGAATGAGTAGGAATTGGGTCATGTCTTATTATGCTGTGTGTCTGTAGATCCCTCTGCTGGTTCCAGGGCTAAATTACCCCATTGACACCTTTGTGGAGTGTCTGAGTGATAAAGGGATTTCAGACATCATCAAAGTGAGATTTTAATTTTATGTATGTCTTCTGATAAATACAGTACATGTCCTTTTTAAAATGCTGCCATCTTTATATGCTGCAGGTGTTTGTGCTGAGAGAAGGGAAGAGCACCCCACTGCTCACCGCGCATATTAACATGCCTATAAGTGAAGGACTGGCACTCAACTAGGAAACATGGCCAAGATGGCCTGTATGTGCACTAGTACTGGATGAGATTGTCGCTGTGGCATTGTAGCAGCAGGGCTTAGCCATTATGCCACAGAGACTGAAGAGCCACTTCCTGCAGGTGATCAGAGAAGCTTGTGCTGGCCATAGAAGCCGAACTTTAGGTTAAATCCGAAAGAAGTGTCTTGATGTGATTGCTGCAGTCACAGATGTTTTATTGTTAAAGGCCACATAGTTTGGTGTGTGTGCGCGCATGTGTGTGTGCTCACAAGTCTATTTGCTTTTTTTAATATAGTGTTGTAGTTACAATGTGTATTTGTAAGTGCATTCACTGGCCACTTTATTAGGAAAACCTATGCATCTGCTCATTCATGTAATTCATTCATGGACAAATAGGAAAAAATCTTATCTAATCTTCAGCTGTCCAGTTTTGGTGAGCCTGTAACCCACTTTCTTTATCCTGGCTGACAGAAGTGGAACCCAATGTGGTCCTCACAGTATGTGACCATCCCAGATCCCAGTAGTGTCTGAAATAATCAATCCAACCTCTCTGGCATCAACAACCATGCCACAATCACAGTAACGGAGATCACATTTCCCCTCCCATACTGTTTAATGTAAATATTAACCAAAACGCTTGACTTGTATGTGCATGGTTTTATTCATTGTGCTACTGCAACATGATTGCCTGATTGGATATTTGCATGAATGAGCAGGTTTTCCAAATAAAGTAGTTGAGGAGTGTATATTATTTCTTATTCCTAATAGTATGTATGGTATTGTTATTTTAAGTCTTGCTGTCATGTTTAAAGGAATAAATTGAAAGAAAATTAAATCTCCAGTTTACTTTCACCTAGGTGTGAATCTATGTTTTAATGCGTGTGTGTGCTGGTTGATTTCCAGAACTTAGCCAGAGCGACATCTTATGGGTTTTTGCAGACTGACACACAAGTGTGAATAGGGAACTTCTGATACAACATCTGACTATTGGGTGCACTGTTGGCTGGAATACAATATGTTGTGTTACAAAAAAGACCAATGGAGGCTGACATGACTTTTGCAAACCATGTTATGGTAGCGAACTAACTTCTGAGTATAGCCATAATCCCAAATTAGCTATATTACACACGACAACTAGCCACAGAATATAAATTTGTAAACACAGATTTGTTAATACAGAATATCCAGCCTTTACAGATTCATCAGTGTGTGACTTGGACATCAGAAAATAAAACAATAATATACTTTGTTTTATTAATTCAGAGGAATAGTTACTATACAGTGAAAGTCAAAAAATGCATCATAAATGTTGTAAAACTAGATTTGATTAGGTAAAAATAAATGCAAATGAGGCCAGAGTGTCACAGAAGAATCGGTTCAAGTTAAGGTAGCTCAGTGAACAAGCATTTTGTAATACAGGCAGCAAGTTTTTCCACATAACTGCTTAAAGTTTCAAAAGCACAATCTTTGACATGCTTAAGATTTAAGTGCAGTGAAAAAGAAAAACATAGATTTATGTAAACATGGTAAGTGAGATCCACTGAAAGAAGAGAGACATAGAAAAGATGTAAGTTTTGTGTGATAATTGTAATTAAACTGCAATGTAATTTACTAATGACCAAGTGGACAAACCTGGGAGAAACTGAAGGACACCACTCCATCTGCATCTGTGTCCATGGTTTTAAATGTCTCTGTTGGGAGAATATAGTGCCGGAAAAAAACATCAATAGAGGACTCTATGTATCGATCTATCTACATAGATAGATAGATAGATAGATAGATAGATAGATAGATATACTAACCTATATGTAATAAAACATGGATACATTTTGACATATTAAATAATGTTACCATATTTGATAACTGTCTTATACTACAGCGCACTTGAATGCTTAAATGTAACTGATCACAAGGTATTAATTTATGTAGTAACATAGATACTTGTATGGCAGATGATAACTTCTAACCATCAATATGGTGGATTTTTCTGTGAGGAGACATTTATTTAGCATTTTGGGTAGGATTGTCTAGTGTCAGTGTTTTGAACAGTAAAACTGTAACTTTCCAGTTAATCTATAACAATGCAAGCTGTATTACTTGTCTTATTAACTTCAATTAAAAAAAAAAAGTGAGGCTGGTGAGGGAACAACTGTTACAATGCTGCTATATTGTGAGCCTGACATTCCACAACGTTGTATTTAATTGTGAATGGATAAAAAAGTATGATGTGTCGTCCTTTAATAAATAAATCATTGTAATCAGGCAGATTGCTGTTATGTAAGAGGAATAAAACGTATTGTTATATGTGTATGACCACTCACTGAACATGCTCTCCAGGCGGATCAGACAAGTCACAAAGCTGTCAAAGTCCACATTCATGTCCTGCTTAGCATAACGCAAGATTATTAACTGGAAAATGTGGTTGTTCAGCTTGAAACCTGACAAATGAAACAGACATCTAAGCACTGTTCAGTTTTCCAATAATTACAATTATTATGCAATTCTCTATAATGAGTTGTTTGTACCTGCGGCTTCTAAAGCCAGACGCATTTCATAGGAGTTCATAGTGCCCGACTTGTCCAAGTCAAATTCTCTAAACACTGTCTAATATTTTTCAGTGTAGTCATATGCAAGAGAAGAAAACATTTAAACAAAGTGGATAAGTGCATGTTCAGTACAAGATGGAAAATCGGTTTGAGTTTTCATACAAGGAATAATAATTACTAACAAGATATTGTTTAATCTTCTCCCAAAGCACATGAAAATCTCTTAAGCCCAACCTTCCTTTGCCAGTTGTCTGCACAGACCATGTCAAGGCTATGTGTAGAATTTTTGCACTACAGTAGAGCTTCTACAGTGGTGAAATACTCAAAGTAATAAATATAAAAGCATACTTGGATGTTGAGAAGTGAAAGGATACATCCAGGAGATTAATCATGCTTCTGCAGGCCTCCTTCTCAAAGCCATTTGTTTTTATGTCCTTGTCTATAAAGAGAAGTAAGAAGCTCCACTCAGTTATTAATTCAAAAATTAATCTCATTAGGATTTCCTGAAATCCAATATATACCACCAAATTCACAATCACTAGCACCTCTCAAGAGAAAAGACAATATAAGCATATACAATATATTCCTGGGTTTAATTATGTGCAGTTCCTGAGCTATAGCCTCTATCAAAAAATTATTCTGAAGATAGTACAAATAGGTCAGGGACAAGGATTTTCGTGCGAGTTGGTACAAGAATATATTTGTTTGGTATTTTCTTTAGTTCTGTATTGGAAAATTTAAATTGTATGTAAATTGACTATATATTTAGAGCTTGGTAAATGCTGCTAGCCACAGTTAAAGAGGCGCTAATGTAAAACAGTGTCCTACAATGCATGCCGAAGGATACACTTAATGTTGCTTACGTTTGTTTACAACGCGGTTTAGAATCATCTGCAGCTTTGGTATATCAATCTCCATTTCCTACAGGCCAAGAGAGGACTATTGAAAAGGGGTTATAACGTCTTAGTAAATTCATGACTCAAAGACAGAAGTATACTTTCCTCTCCTTACCATTCCAGCAAGCTTGAAGAAAAGACTTTTAAATCCTTCATCAATCTCACTCTCCTGTAGTACGGGCTACAGTAGTCAAAAGTAGTCATTATGAATTATATAGCAGTTGTGTTGTTTTTTTATTTATCATTTTGAGTCCAAAATCTCAAATTGCTTTACATAGTACAGATAAAAAGGTGAAACCAAGTAGATACGATAAAACAAATTTATGAAACATTCTACAGTCATTAATGAAATATTTGTAAATCTATTTAAAAAATTAACAAGCTGTTTTTTTAAATACAAAAATCTTATAAAAGACCCAATATGACTATGCTCAGGCCCAACTATTGAAGTATATATTTTTATTTAGCACCAATGTTTGTAAATCATAGATTAGAGGCAATATTAGAAACTGTTCCACCAACTAATCAGGTGATTAAAAGTAGTTAGTTAATCAAGTGCTTGGGATGGGTTAATATTAACAGTTAGCATAATCCAGAATATTAACATATCATCAAGATGGGCTTCAATCATCTTAAGCAGAGCTTAGTAGTCAATATAAAACTTTTTTTTTTTTTTAAGTACATTTTGAGAAGGTTAGCAGGCTTTGTGTGCGTTACCTCCTCTGGTAGATCTGCAGAAAGCTCATCATCAAGTTCCCTTCAAAAGAAAGACAGCACTTTTTTATTAGAATCTTTTCCCTCCATTTATAAGATAAATAATTATTCCTCTTTGCAAATATTGGACTTCATTTATGAAGCTGGACCAACCAAATGTAATAGTTTGTGGAAGTATTTACACAAGATATGTGTTATTATATTATTTATGAAAATACAAATTATTCTCAAACATTTGAGAGCTCCTCAGTTTGTGTAAATTGACACATAAGACTCACTAATGTAAACCTTGATTGAGCTGCTTCAAATCAAATAACTGGCTTTAGTAACTGCAATGTTTTATATTTACTTGAAATAATGCAATCTAAAACAAATCAATAAATTAAGACAAATAATAACTAGCCATTTAATTAGGATAAAATAAATGACCCCCTGTATATAAAAGAAGGAAGTCAGCATTTGTCTTTTGTAGATGACTTGCCACAGTAGCTGAGCTACATTGCTGCAATTTTTTACTAATAACTTTAAGCACAATTTTACTAAATGCTTGATAAATGAGGCCCATAGTTATGGTTAACACTTGGTTCTTCTGCATGTTCTTCAATGAATATCATGTTGATATAGATCACATATTTTGTAATTGTGTATTTAACACTGGCAGAAATGATAAATGAAATCACTCACTCAGATTCTGTGGCTTTTTCAGAGAAAACCCTCAACACAAAATTGCCCTCTTTGTTTGGTTCGAAGGTGGAGGGAATAATGATGTACTCCCCTGCAGGCAGACAGAAGCGTGAGCTCACCTCCCGAAGGTTGATGAACAGCTCAGAGCGAGCATTGGACGTGTTCTTGAGAAAGAAGTCACGCTTCAGATGCACACCTGTGCTGCCCAGAAACTGCCAAGGACATACAGATCTCTCTGAGGATTTTATTATTTCATGCAAATAGATTCCTCCTTTTCAAGTATCAACCTTAGCAAAACTTAAACCAGAGAACTGCACCAGAGCAGAACAGGCACTGACCTGACAACAGTAAGAACATCTCATGGATTACTCTAGATCAGATATAGTTTCATTATTGTTAGATGTGCATCAAACCCCATACCTCTTTGGGAACCTGTAAATGATTCAAAAATGAAAATTAGCAAGATAAAAACAAAAACGTATACAAATGCATAATTATTATCTAACCCCTGATCTCAACAGCAACTGTTCAATCTCAGAACATGCCTGAATCTATAATCATCAGGTAAATAAGCACTGATACAGTATCTCACAAAAGTGAGTACACCCCTCACATTTTTGTAAATAAGTTCCCTCAGTGAACTGTAGCTCCCCAGTGCCGGCAGCACCCATGCAGCCCCAGACCATGACACTCCCACCACCATGCTTGACTGTAGGCAAGACACACTTGTCTTTGTACCTGGTTTCTTACCTTTCTTACCTGGTTGCCGCCACACATGCTTGACACCATCTGAACCAAATAAGTTTATCTTGGTCTCATCAGACCACAGGACATGGTTCCAGTAATCCATGTCCTTAGTCTGCTTGTCTTCAGCAAACTGTTTGTGGGCTTTCTTGTGCATCATCTGTAGAAGAGGCTTCCTTCTGGGACGACAGCCATGCAGACCAATTTGATGCAGTGTGCGGCGTATGGTCTGAGCACTGACAGGCTGACCCCCCACCCCTTTAACCTCTGCAGCAATGCTGACAGCACTCATACGTCTATTTCCCAAACACAACCTCTGGATATGACGCTGAGCACGTGCACTCAACTACTTTGGTTGACCATGGCGAGGCCTGTTCTGAGTGGAACCTGTCCTGTTAAACCGCTGTATGGTCTTGGCCACCATGCTGCAACTCAGTGTCAGGGTCTTGGCAATCTTCTTATAGCCTAGGCCATCTTCATATAGAGCAACAATTCTTTTTTTCAGATCCTCAGAGTTTTTTGCCATGAGGTGCCATGTTGAACTTCCAGTGACCAGTATGAGGGAGTGTGAGAGCAATGACACCAAATTTAACACACCTGCTCCCCATTCACACTGAAGACCTTGTAACACTAACAAGTCACATGACACCAGGGAGGGAAAATGGCTAATTGGGCCCAATTTGTACATTTTCACTTAGGGGTGTACTCACTTTTGTTGCCAGCGGTTTAGACATTAATGGCTGTGTGTTGAGTTATTTTGAGGGGACAGCAAATTTACACTGTTACACAAGCTGTACACTCACTACTTTACATTGTAGCAAAGTGTCATTTCTTCAGTGTTGTCACATGAAAAGATATAATCAAATATTTACAAAAATGTGAGGGGTGTACTCACTTTTGTGAGATACTGTATACTGTACATAGGGGATCAAACCAGGGAGCTTGGAGCTGTGAGGCTAACCACTGTTCTACCATGCCACCACATTGGACTATAAAAAGTATAAATTTACACTTACAGGAACTAGACCATTTCTATTCCAACAATCATTAACTTATCTCAAAATGTTTTGGGCTACCCCTAAAGCACATCACATCACAAGTATATATAGTTTTCATCTTTATTATCACAGGAAACAATTTGTGCAAAGAACAGAAACCATGTTGACTTGAAACTCACTTCTTGAAACTCACTCAGTCACTCAAAATATATGACTATGTCACTAAAATGAATTACTACAACCACTGAGAAGGACATTAGAATTTTCTATTCATCTCTCGGTAAGCGATTATCTACAGTTGCGTTAGATAAACATTAGGTTGAAAAACACACTGAAGTATTCTTTTAGGAACTGTGATCTTCCAAGACTAGGGGTAGGCAACTGTGGTATTGAGAATCATACCAAAGCCTTGGCAAAGAAAATCCCTCTAATCTCCCATATGTTATATTACAAGATCCAAATTAGCTTCTTACCTCATAAATGGCATATCCAATCGTTTCCATGTCTTTGCCCTGTCGTCGTAACAGCCGCCGATCCTTCTGCATTAGTGCCACCAGAAAGCTGCAGCCATCTTGGCCCTCAGTGTCTGGGTTTTTTAGTGCGATTTTATACTGGGGGTTGATCCAAAATGTTGCTGCATGCATAATAAAATATGAAATACAAGGGCTAAATACTCTATGTTTTAGAATCTACATAAGAAGCGTGAGAATAAAGCGATATATGGATAAACTAAAATAATGGACATAGTTAAGCCTTAGTACCTGGGTAGTTCCTGCAGCCTCCAGCCGTGCTGCCTCTCCTCCACTCTCCTGGGTACAGGGCCGAATTCCACTTCTTCAGCTCACTGCTTTGCAGCGCATCTGCTGTCAGATTACAGATCTCCAACCTGCTGAACTCCTTCATGAAATCATTGAATGACATCCTGTGGTATGAGGGGCGAGAAAGAGAAACTATCCAAATAAAAACAGTGACGTCTGAAAAAGCTAATTTGATATTATTTTAATACAGTATCTATTTGTGAAATGTGAAATAAAATGCTGTTTGCACATATTCCACAGTGCTGTTGAATGATCAAATCTGATTTGTCAGAACGTGTTGAACGTAGCTTTATCCTTTCTATAGTAACAACTAATTCACTGGGGCTTGTATGGTGAACGAACTACGTAAATTAACACTAATAAAAAGCAGATTAAATATGTGCTGCTACTTAACAAGAAAACCATATAATTGTTCATATTGTGAAGTTTTATGTTAGGAGTTTAACATTTATGAAAGGAGTCTCCAATGTCAGTGCTTTCTAACAGTCAGTAAATTTTCTTTCGTGGGAAGGTCTTCAGGACAGAGGACTTTGTTATTTCTCAGGTTTCGCAGTAACATGACAAGCTGCATTGTTTTCTTAGTAACTTCAAGGAAGAGAAAAAAAGAGAAGTGCATGATACATTATAGCTGCTATAATGTAAGTGATAACAGGAACTGACACTTCTCATGGCCATTCCACAACATAAATGTAACTAAAGATGGACAAAAAGCATGATGTTCATTAATAACAAAATATATATATATTTTTTCCTATAATAACATGCCCAGTCATGTTTTATTCCCTACTTACTGATTTAACCTTTTTATGGTGGGTGAACTTTAAATTGTAAGGTGTAAATTGTATCTTCCAACAAGACCACCGATTTAACTTCAAATTGACAATGCCTTAATTTACTATAGCATAATTAAACACTGATACTGCACCAGAACTCTCCATCTTCGCAGCAATTATGCATACGTTCCCTTAAGGAAGGGTCAATCCCATTCCACTCCTTGGAACTAAATGGGACAAAGCAGAGTTAATGACATCATTATCTATTTTTCTGTAACACCAGCTTCTTCACTTTTTATTGCACTTTATGTATCTTAATGTATTAATTTATTCTGCATTCTCACGTGTCACTCCAGGATCCAGTCCATTCCACCTCTCCCCAGGGGTTTCGGATGCGAAGCAGCTTTACAAGCTTTCCTTTAAATTCCACCTAACCAAAGGGAATTCAGAGATAAGTAACCAGTAAGCTTTGGTTATACCAGAAAACAATTACCTTGCTCACCTCTTCCACTCCTGTAACAGAATAGGCATGGCCTTTCACAAGCTTTTTGAAGGTGACTGCCTCCATGTCAAAGAAACCTGTGATCTAAATGTGAGAATGTCTTTAGAAATCATTATTAATACAGAATCTCATGTACACTGTATGTAAAGTAATGCATGTATATACTCACATCTATAGAGCAACCCATTAGAGATCCTCTTTCTACAGCTCTTCGGATGATGCTGAAGAGGTTGGCTGGAGCTATCTTTAGTTCATACATTTCTGTAACACCACCAGTAAAATCCTCAAAGCCTTCAGAGGTGCAGCCTCCAGAGAGTGCCTCATAACAACCATTTAACCTGTCACACACATGTACATATTTAATATACACTTTAATAGGAACACCTCTACCCCTGCTTATTCATGCAATTATCCAATCAGCAAGCTCACCAGAACTGTATAGCTGAAAATTAAAAAAAAAAAAAAAAAAACAATTAAAAAAATCATCTTTAACTATCCAGTTACAGTGAGCCTATGCCTAGACTGATTTCTGCTTTTGGTTGACAGTGGAGTGTAGCCAGATGTGGTCTTTTGCTGTTGTAGGCCATCCATCTCAAGGTTTCATGTGCTGTGAATACTGGGATGCTTTTCTGCTCACCACAGTTGTAAAGAGTGTTTATTTGAGTTACAGTAGCCTTTCTGTCAGTTCCAAAGAGTCTGGCCATTGTCATCTGACCTCTTTCATCAACAAAGCATTTCCACCCACAAATCTGTGTAGACTCCAACTCATCTGGCCCTAACAAACCATGCCATTGTCAAAGTCACCGATATCCCATTTTCCCCAATTCTGACGTTTGAAGTGAACAGCGTGAACTATACAAATCTTAATCCCTCTTACTTGGCATATGCCTTCTCGACTAGTGCACTCCAGAACTCCGCCCCTTCAGCTGAGTGGACAAACAGAAGCTTCCCATCTCTGACTGGCAGCCGGTCATCAATCACTACATCTACCCATTCCCCAAACTGCCAAAACTGCAAGAGAGGAGTGAGAACACTGATTATTACATCAGGTCAACCAGAGTAAAACTAATAGTCCTTTTTATCCTGTTAGTTCATAATCATTCATATGCAAATCAGAAGACACTTTATTTGAAAAGCCAGTGCATGATGTTGCTGCTGTGGTACATGGTATAAATCACATTCATACAATGCCATATAAATGACAGATCACTGCATAGAAAAACAATATCATGTACAGCAGGAACAATTATACTAGCTCAGTTAATAGGAGGTACTGTACATAGGACATTCAACATATTGCATATCATTGCTTCTGTCAGGTGGGAAGTTTGAGCTTTTTTAAACAATACTTTCATTCACTACTTTAAAACATGCTACTTTCCACATACTGCAATGCATCACATACTCTTTCTAGGTCATTGTCACGTCTCGAGACGTAACGAAGATAGGGACGGATGCAAATGCAGTTTTATAGTTTTATTGAAGAGAGACACAGGCAGGTAAATCCAAATCGTAATCCACAAACATAATCCAGAAACATGCAAAGGTCAGGCGATCGGCAAACAAGCATAAACTGGGGAAGGCAGGAATCAATGTCGTGGTCACGGAAAACAGGGTCGAGATACAAAACAAGAAACATAAACAATAGCTAGGGACTGGGAGCGGAGAAACCAGCGTGAACTAAATCTAATGTTTAACTTAAATAACTCTAACAAGGAACCTAACATGGATATTGACTAGGACTATGACTATCTATGGTAACGAAACTAAACTAAACTAAACTAAACTAAACTAAACTAAACTAAACTAAACTTATCTACTATTCCGCGCCGTGTGCTGAGAGGCGCGCAGTATATATACAAACCTAATCAGCGTCAATTGCTGACAGCTGACACCAATCTAGACACACGTAAAACAACAGCCAATGACAGAACAGGGAGGAGACATAACAGAAACATACCAAAAGCACGTGTCCAATGTACACAATGTCACGATTGTCAACAAACGGGAAGCAGGTGCTCGCGCACCTTGCTCGTGCACGCGCGCCCACATGCTCTCCAGCGCGCTGCTTAAAGGGGAGAACGTGACAGTCATGATGTGACTTTTTTCAAGATAGCTTCAATTGGTTCAATAAAAAAAAAAACTGTAAAAAACAAACAAACATATTAACCAAAAATAACACGTTATATGCTTTGGGAGATAAGTAGGCTCCCATGATTAACTGTAGATTAACATCTGCGTATATTCATAACCCTAATGAAAATATTGTATTATTTCTAACGCATATTTCTAAAGAAAATATTGAAGTATTTCTAATGCATCCTGTCCAGACAGTCTCAGAGATAACTCATGGGTTTGGAAAGCATGCCATAAATTCACTGGATTGCTTTGGCAATTTTTCACAACAATATTATTTCACAGCACAGGTTGTATATCACTGCAGGGTTTGTAGTTCCAGAAGATCTCAGGCTTTGTTGCTAAAGACTAGATGAGGTCTACAAACAGCTAACACCACACAATACAACATTACTCCCCAATTCAATAATCATCCAGTGCTGTTAGTCAAACACAGTATACTATCATAGAACACAGTAAAACATAGTAGACCATAATTTCTTCAACAACTGCTGATCCCCACATGATTGGCTTTGCCACAAGTCTCAGTGAACAATCCATGCTGTTTTATTCAGATGACTGAGTCTAAATAGGCTGAACAGGTTTGTGAAACAGACCCATGTATGCTAGTGGAATTTGACAGGAGGGCGCAAGCTCTGCCCGGCCCTGTTGAGTTGTAGGCAATTGGGTATCTGTTTTCCCCATAAATAATCCCTGTAAATATAGCCAACAGTGAGGGGGGTGGTTTGAAATGCTGTATATGCAGTTCCACTGAATGCTGCTCTGGGGGATGGGAAGGAAAAGGCCATGCAGTAAAGCAGTAATTTTTTGCCCTGATGTTAGCAGAGGGACCAGAAATTATCGCATATTCACATTAGTAATAGAGGTCTTGCTGACTTTTAATGTGACAAATTGTGTCATGATACCTGGAAGTGAAAGATTCCAGCATATTGTTGATGGAAGCTCTGGCCGTGAGGTACCACACGGCGAAGCAGTGGCTCATTCAAAGTAAGACATGCAATGGCCGCCAGCAGCCAACAGTCCCCTGAGTCAGAAAGTGATAGTTAGCAAGAATGAAAGAGATATTTTTGTCTAGTTACTAATAAAGATATGTTACAAAAACAAACACTGCTGCTCATGTTGAGTCACAGGGCACCATAACACACTCGGAGAAAAGCAGTATCTTCCCTCTTCTGCATACATGAGCTCACAGATGCCCATGATTGGCTAGTATAATTGTGATTGACAGTGAAGAGAATATGCTAACCCTCCTACCCACTATGGCCAGTCTTGCTGTGGCCTCACCTGGAGTCAAACTTGCAATCTCCAGATGATAGGGATAAACATTTTTCTCTTGTGCCACTTGGGAGTCAAAAGCCAATTTTTAGATATTGTTATACAATGGATGTAGTTTGTTTCTTAATTTTTCTGGTCCAGAAATTATCTCCACTCCCATAGAGCTGCTCATCTTTGCCCCTTTTCATTAAAAGGCAACTTATATGGCAGAGTTTCAACAGACGAAGTGGTATTAGTTGAACTGGAAAAGAAAGTTAGTCAGTTTTTTCAATGTTATTGCAGTACACCTTTCATACAGCAAAAAAAGACAAACGATTCCTTTAACTGTTACAGCTGTGAATTAAGTAATTTTTGCATTTTTGCCTTAAGAAAAAAAATCTTCCACTTCTTTCTAATCATATTGTTCAGCTAAAACATTCTTTCCGTCCCTACTGAGTGCAGGGTTGTACCTAGAGCTCCTTGGCAGATGTCCGTGCGAGTGGCTCCATCTACAATGAAGTGTGGGTCAGTACAGAACTCCTGGAGTGCACAGAGAAGACCTATGGGTCAGACAGGGCACAGAAGTGACTGGAATATCTATGAGGTTTGTAGGTGTTTGGATGTAAACTAGGGAAGATGGCAATAGAGCCTCCACAGGTAAGCAGCTTGTGAGAGGCTTGCATACTACAGACTCTCACCGTGGGTCTCATCCAACAAACCCCTTTGGTTTTGGCAGAGCCGGGTGCCAACTCCTTGAATCCTAGTGCGGAAGGTTGGGCTGGGAAGGTTTCATCCTCATATAAACGGCCACTCTGAAGGCAGCTGGCACGCAAAGACTCAAAGTCTTGACCGAGGAACTTCAGAGCCCTATCATTCTGACCAAGACCTTCATTGCGGTCCCACTCACTCCTCAGTCGAGCAGCTACTCCGGTGGCATATATAGGCTCCATGGGTCAGTAGCTAGTAATTCTGAGAATAGCATGGAAACTGATTAGAGATTCAGGAATTTAATGTCTTAACATTGATATAAGTAAACAAATTATTATTACTAATAATAAATTCAATGCACAATCTCATGCATAACCTCAATATGATTTCCTTTTGTTATGTATGTCACATTTATTTGGAATAATTCCAGGAAGAATTTACAATAAAAAAAAATATTGGAGTGTTAAAACAGATATGTGGATAAAATATTGTTTACAGTAAATAGGACATTAATGGATACTCTCTCAGAAATGAAAAATTAACTAGTAGACATAACTAATACTACTTAGTTGAAAAATGCCTACCTTTAGATCTCTAGTTCTGATATTCTTGATAGCACTCTCCAGTTGACATTAAAAAGCATGGATGTTGCTTATCTTTAATTAGGTTAGTTTATTTTCTGTATAGCCAGAGCTGTCCCAAATGCCAAGCCCGCTGTGTCCTGTACCAGTGGTGCTAAAAAAAACAAGCCTGAGTGAGTTGTTGGGTTGCCAGATTTGATCAACTCCCTTTCTGTGATTTATGTTTAAAGCCTCCTAATTCAGTTTTAATTGCAACCCAAGTTACAGTTTTGTTTTCTACAGCCCATTACTATTTGTAATCCGTTTAATTTTTTTAAAAAAATATCTAACTGAGCTGTATGTTTCAATCTGGCATCATTATGCAAGCAGTCAGCTCTGCACTTCATGGGTTGGGCAACTGCAGTGAGGAGGAGCTGTGAGCAGACTGCAGGCCAGTGGGCGTGTCTTTCAGCAGCCGTTTAGACACACCCTTCAGACTATTCTGGGTAAGCTCCAGCGGGTAGGTTTCCTCTTCAGTTCTTCTATCTCACAAAAGTAATTAAAGTAAAGTCACTGCGAGTAATCTTTCAAACATGCACAACAGTAGGATGAATTCATATATTGAGGTTTTTTATTATTATTATTATTTCCACAGTGTGTAAGCTTTCTTGCTGATAATAAAACAAATTCCCAGCACATGATGCATTTCTGAAATTCTTAAGGTGTTATCTACCTACAGTGGAGGAAATAAGTATTGCATCAACATTTTTTTCAGTAAATATATTTCCAATGAGGCTATTCACATGAAATTTTCACCAGACTTTGATATTCACTCAAGAAATCCACACATATAAAGAAATCCAAACATTAAAGTCCATGAATGACGTTATGTGTAATAAAGTGGAATGACAGGAAAAAAAGTATTGAACAAGCTAAGTGAAATTTATTTAATACTTAGTGAAGAAGCCTTTGTTTGTAATGACAGCTTCAAGATGCTTCCTGTATGAGGAAATTAATCGGCCGCAGTATTCAGGTGTGATTTTGACTCATTCTTCTAAACATATTGTCTTTAAATCTTGTTCAACTGGATTCAAGTCAGGTGATTGACTGGGCCATTCTAATGCCTTGATTTCTTTTCTCTGAAACCAACTGAGAATTTCCTTTGCTGTATGCTTTGGATACACTGGAATTCTTTGGATCATTGTCCTGCTGGAAGGTCCACCCATTTTCATGGATGGCAGCAGATTCTTCTCAAGAATCTCCTGGTAAAGGGCTCCATTCATCGTTCCTTCAATTATATGAAGTCTGCCAGTACTATGCGATGAAAAACAGCCCCACACCATGATACTCCCACCCCCAAACTTCACTGTTGGTATAGTGTTTTTAGGGTGATGTGCAGTGCCACTTCTTCACCAAACATGGTGTGTAGTATGACAACCAAAAAGTTCAATTTTGCTCTCATCTGACCAGACTACACTCTCCCAGTATTTCATAGGCTTGTCCAAATGAGTTGTAGCAAGCTTTAAATGAGCTTTGACATGCCTTTTCTTTAGTAATGGAGTCTTTCTGGGTGAGCGTGAGCAGTGGAGTGCATCGCCTATTGTTTTCTCTGTGAAGATGGCACCTGCTGCCTCCAAGTGTTTCTGGAGCTCTTTCTGAGTGGTCCTTGGTTCTTGGGCTACTCCTCTGACTATTCTTCTGACTCCCTGGTCAGAAATCTTGCAAGAAGCTCCTGTACATGGCCGGTTGATGGCAGAGTGATGTTGCTTCCACTTGTGGTTAATGGCCCCAATGGTGCTTACTGGAAGATTCAGAAGTTTTGAAATACGTCTGTACCTGATTCCATCAATATGTTTTGCAACAATAAGGTTGCGAAGGTCTTGGGAGAGCTGTTTGCTTTTACCCATCATGAGATGTTTCTTGTATGACACCTTGGTAACGAAAAACCTTTTTATAGACCATCAATTTACTAACCCAAGTGACATTAATTATTTATGGATTTCAGCTGGTTCCTTGCCTTACCTTGCCTTGGAGAACTTCTTTTTCTTAGTGTGTTCAATACTTTTTTCCTGTGTTATTCCACTTTATTGCACATAACTTTATTTATGGACTTGTTGTGAATTCACAATGTTGTGAATTCTTTATATTTTCAGATTTCTTCATTTAATATTGATGTCTGGTGAAAATTTCATATGAATGCCTCATTGGAAATATATTTACTGAAAAAAAAATTGAAAAGAAAAAAAATACTTTTTCCCCCACACTCTATGTGGAAAAATAAATGTTTACACCATATTTAAAAGAAGCATGGTTTACCCATTTGTGAAAAACTGACTGAGACTAATTTTTAATGACATGTTTGGGGATTTGGTACACATATTTCCAATGGTGTAGGTCTGTACTTTCATTTTCAATTACATGTTTAAAAGTTTGATATTATTAGTGACAAAAAAATTTATGACATTAAAAAAATCTAATTTCACTGGCAAGATTTGATATAATCTTCTCCAAACTCATCATCAACATATTCTAATACTATATGAACACATCCCATCCCATCCCAACCCTAGTCCCCCTTTGCTTTTATAATAACCTCCTCTCTTCTGGGAAGGCTTTCCACGAGAGTTTGGAGCGTGGCTGTTGGAATTTACCCATTCAGCAACGAGAGCATTAGTGAGGTCGAATGATGTCGAATGAAGAGGGGTGCATATGGTGTTCCAATTCATCCCAAGAGTGTTCAGTGGAATTGCGGTTAGGGCTCTGTGCAGGCCACTCCAATTCTTCCACACTAACAATACATTCACTGAGCTCGCTTTGTACACAGGGGCAACAGTTTGGATAAGAAACACATATGGATGTGACACTCAGGTGTTCACAAACTTTTGTCCATTTAGTGTATATAGTATATAGTTATATAATATGCTGCATATTAGCACTAAATAGTAAGTAAGATTCTATTTTTTGATCTCTTGTAGGGCACGGTGGCTTAGTGGTTAGCACCTCCAGGGTTGAGGGCTCAAAACCCGCCTCTGCCCTGTGTGCACAAAGTTTGGGTGTTCTCCCCATGCTTTGGGGGTTTCCTCCAGATACTCTGGTTTCCTCCTCCAGTCCAAAGACATGCGTTGTAGGCTGAATGGCATCTCCAAACTGTCTGTAGTGTGCGATTGTGTGTGTGTACGATAAGTAGTACAGAAAATGGATGGATCTCCAGTAGTAACTACATTATTACACAGTATTTTTAAAAAATAAAGATAAAAACAATCTCTTATATGAACACAGAACAATAAGTAAAGTCTCTGCATACTACATTTTTTTCTTTGTACCCTCTCTGGTTCTGAAACATGTGCATAACATGTATCCTGGTTAGAACTGGGTTAGAAGAAGGCAAGAGTAAATTGTAAATCTGTGACATGGCCTGTGTATAGCCAATGTTACAGACAGTGAAAATGTATGTTCATTAGCAATTATTAGGAGAAATGTAAAATGTTGGAACCTATCATTACTTTATTTAAATTACTTTTGCTTAGAGTATGCATTTTATTCTTGATTAATTGTAATATACTTTATGATTTATGATTTAATGTAAATTATATTTATTGTAACACAACAATGCAAACATCTATTTCAACAAAATCACCCAGGCCACAGATATGCTAATGAAATGGTTTCATGAGACGTCTGCACATTGTCCATCTGATATCTAAGGTTCCAAAATTTTGACATTTTACATTCAAGGGGCTTCAGCGGCTCCCTTAAGTCCTTTAGCCTCACCTCCGGGTGTAGAATGTGAGAACAGAGCATCACAGAGTTCATTTATATGTTTTGTTTCCACCTAACACCAAATGACTGGAAATTGAAGGAAAGCTGTTCCCCTGAAGACATGGAATGCTCAGAAGAGAAAAAAACTGCAGTGTGTATAATGTGAAGTGTTCTGAAGATTAGATTAGTTGTGGTGCAGGTTATTATAGAAGTAATGGTATCAGTCATTGATGGGCCTATGAGATAATGGCTGGGCGTATAAATAGATAGGCTGGGCATCAAAACTTATGGTTTGGAAAACAGGCTCATTTCAGATTTTTCCCCACTAGGGGGCAATAGTAGGCTACATTATAGTGTGACGGTCACCTGACAGTATAGCCCCATGTGACCGAAATCTCACAAATCTCTGAGTACAACCAGGAGAGTACAGAGAGAAAGAGATAGTGAAGTGGTTTCTGATATTCCATAACTTTAAGGATCACGTCCTTACCTGAGTAGGTGTCAATGTCTGTGGCACATGTCATTGAGATTAAATGCCATACCATGAAAGTCAAAAACATGCCAGATTAGAACAAAGTGGAATAACCAGCACATCTACTACACTAAGGATCAAATATTCCCCATCTGTTACTGAACAGGTCAACATGAACACAGTACTGTACTGCTTGACTACTCTCCTGGGTTATTCAGTTCATGTGCTGCTTAAAGCCCTGTACTAAAAATACCTAGATACGTTTTGCCAAACAGAACAAATATGTACTTATGCTGTCAAGTAGGTCTGTTGTGGTGAGAGTAAGAATGGTTGAACATATTTCCCCCCCATTGTTATATTCCTCGTTAATCAGCCTAGTTTAATCGCCTTTCCTTTGAAACACCTGCACACTTGATAACTCTAATCTCTAAGTTGCAATTTTGCACACATTCCGTAATTGCACCCACACTATGTCGACATGCAAAATTTATCTACCTCTACACATTGTGTGATTGCTGCTCTGTGCAACTGCTAAAAGTAGTGCAATGTGCAATTTAATATGTAAATTGTATACTGTCAATGTGAACTCCCAACCTATAATTTACATAGCCTACTCAGCCCATGCACTTTGTATGTGTAGGTTGTGCTTTGTTTGCTGTCATATGCATAGGCACTATTACAACCCCGATTCTGAAAAAGTTGGGACGCTTTGTAAAATGTAAATAAAAACACAATGCAATGATTTGCAAATCTCATAAACCCGTATGTTATTCTCAATAGAACATAGAAAACATAAAATGTTTAAACCGAGGAAATGTACCATTTTAAGGAAAAATAAGGTAATTTTGAATTTGATGGCTGCAACACGTCTCAAAAAAGTTGGGACGGGGCAACAAAAGGCTGGACAAGTAAGTGTTACTAAAAAGAAACAGCTGGAGGAACATTTTGCAACTAATTAGGTTAATTGGCAACACATCAGTAACATGCTTGGGTATAAAAAGACTATCTTATAGAGGCAGAGTCTCTCAGAAGTAAAGATGGGATGGAATCTGGATAGAAGCATATGTTGCTATAAAACCTGTATATACCTTTCAGCATTGATGGTACCTTTCCAGATGTGCAAGCTGCCCATTCCATAGGCACTAATTCACCCCCATACCATCAGATATGCAGGCTTTTGAACTGAGTGCTGATAAAAAGCCGGATGGTCCCTCTCTTCTTTATTCCTCTTTAGTATAGAGAAGTGTTTTTCAACCTTTTTTGAGCCACGGCATCATTTTTTACATTGGAAAAATCTTGCGGCACACCACCAACCAAAAATGTTACAAAATGACACTCTATAGCCTAATACAGTATATATAATTACAATATAGTTTCTCAATTTATTTATACTCGCTCAGTGTGCAACCTGGGCCTGTTTAGATGAACACAAAACCGATATCCTGGCAGGAATTGAAGAAAGACACACACAAAGCTCTTCTTCAACAGCTCTCAGTCTCTCTGTTTTTAGTTTTTATTGCAGTTAGGCTAGAAAAGCTCAGCTCACACAGATATGTTGTGGAAAATGGGAGCAAGGTCAAAACAGCTTTGTTGGCCAGAATGTTGAACTCCTTGCCAGCAGTCAACCAAAAACTGTCCAAAGGAAGATCAGCAAATCTTAGCTTTAAACCACGATCTTGTTTCAGTTCAGTTAGTTCCTCCTGCTCCTGTAAAGTCATGTCCTTTCCATCTGCAGCAATGTCCATCCATCTTCTATACCACTTATCCTTCCTTCAGGGTCACGGGGAAACCTGCAGCCTATACCAGGGAGCATCGGGCACAAGGCTGCAGCAGTGTGATCTTGCCATTTCTCTATGAATGGGAACATCTCAAGGTTGGCACTTTGCACATGTTGTTTCCAGAGGTGCACCTTTAAACTGAATCCATTTATTTTATCTGTGCTTGTAAGCAGGTTTTAATTTCGGCCTTCATTTCGGGTGGGGGGTGGGGGGGATGGGATCGTGACCCCCCCAATATTGAGGAAATACCAATCTGTCCCTGCCAATATACCGTGTAAAATATTTTCTATAAGTCCCCCTTTAATGAACCCTGCCAACTGATCTGTATTTTCTTCATCTATTCTATTTATTTATGTCTATTCCTTTTTAATATATTTCCGTTTGTTAAGGAAAATCGGTGTGTGCCCCCCTCCAATTGTACACTTGGTTGCGCCCATACTCAACGTAAATTCATTGATATATTTTAGCAGCTCAGTCTGTAAGAAATGGAGACAGCAGCCATGTGTAGAAAAGTGCAGCAGAACATACAAGCTTTTTTCAGACAGTAAGTAACTAGATATTAGTATTGAAGGCATCATACCATGGCTTGGTTTGTTCTTAAGATCGTCAATTAACGTTTGATATTTGCACACCCATGAAGTAGGCTAATCTAACGTCAGTTCCAGTTTTTGACCATTAACGTTACATTCACTTGTATGTCCTCCCGCCGAGTTCGCTGTGAACCCTCACATTGTGACAGACTATTATAAATGTGAGTGAAACTGGAGAAAATTGCACAGCATTTCGTTCCTTTACACTACATTTGGGCTAAGGACAACTAAGTGGACCCCCCCAATGTCCATACCATGGTTATGCCACTGCGCACGGTGCTAAAAACAGTGCATAACAATAAGATCTGGGTTTCTTTCCTTCACTCTGCTATCGAAGCCTGTGGTATGCCCGACCAGGGCTGCAGCTCCATCAGTGCAAACACTTGTGCAATTTTCCCACGTAAGTCCTCCCTGGTCAAGATATTCCGATGTGACCCGAAAAATTTCCTCTCCTGTTGTTTTTTCTGGCAGTGCCTTGCAAAATAGGAAGTTTTCTCTAATGGCATCTCCATCCATAAAACGCACATTGGCTGTTTCTGTGTTTTCACGCAGGTGAATAAAATAGTCCATCGGCTTGTTTTGAAGCGACAGGTGTTTCGTTTGGAGATGGCATTTAAGCTTGCTTGGCACCATGGCGCTGTTGGACAGCTTCTCGCCACACACCAAGCATAATGGAGTCAGTGTCGTCTCATCCCCGGTGAAAGTAAATCCGAACGAAAGATAGCTTTCGCTGTATTGCCTCGAGCTCACCATCTTTGCTTTCTTTTTACCACCACTCGTACTAGGGCCTTCACCTGGGTCAGAATCTTGTCCAGGGCCCAGTTCGGAGTTTGCTTTTTTCCTTTTTAAAAACTTCTCCATCACTGTCACCACGACCTGTTGCATGCATCACTAATTCTCTTGTCTCTAAGAAGGAACGAGGCAATTAGCTACCTGCTGCCACCTAAAAGAATATTACATTACTCTGCCAGTCACTATATTACAGCACAGATGACAATAGACAATGGCATATTATTTGCAGAAAATAGTTAATAAATGTTAATTTTTTTTAAAAAGAAAGAATTTTAAGACTAATTAAGTGAAATTGGATAATTTCTCATGACACACCTGACGATCTCTCACGGTACACTAGTGTGCTGCGGCACAGTGGTTGAAAATCACTGGTATAGAGGATGAGGCACCCATGGTTTCTAAAAATAATTTCAAATTTCAATTCATCTGACCAGAGAACAGTTTTCCACTTTGCCTCAGTCCATTTTAAATGAGCTTTGTCCCAGAGAAGTCGGCGGCATTTCTGGATCATGTTCACATATGGCTTCTTCTTTGCATGATAGAGTTTTAACCAGCATTTGTGGATGATATGTTTTCTGTGTTCTATTGTGAATAACATGTGGGTTTATGAGATTTGCAAATCATTGCATTCTGTTTTTATTTACACTTTACACAGTGTCCCAACTTTTTTGGAATTGGGGTTGTATAGAAGAAGAAGAAGGAGAAGAAGAAGAACTCTTTATTTGTCACATATACATTACAGTACAATGAAATTAATTTCTTTGCCTTGCTCAAGGGCTCAAAGCTTGAAACCCCTAATCTTCTGATCAGAAACCCAGATACTTAGCCATATAGCAGCAGCAGCAAGAGCAACAACAACAGTGACAACAACAACAAAAGAGTACCTGAAAGCCTACCATAGTTAGGGTTTGTCAAGAGCAGTTTTCTGACCTCAGACCACATGAACATTTATATGAGGTATGCTGGAGAAACATAATGAGTGAAAATGTTTCTAGGCAGTTTTCTAGACAACATCCTAACATGCTCTTTGAAATGTGTAAAATGGCTGAGCAGGCCCTGTTGACTAAAAAATGAAATTTAGCTTAGGATAATTTTCATAAATTGACATTTATAAATGGTGGTTAATGTACACTGTCCTTTTTTGAAACAAACAAACAAATAAATAAATAAGTAAGTAAGTAAATAAATACATAATACAGTGCCTTTTATAACTAATCTCCTCCTTGACCATTTTCACATTTTGTAGTGTTACAACCTGGAACTGAAATGGGCCTAATTGTGATTAGATGGCATGAATATACAGGAAATAGCTTATAATACTGCTGTGGGAGGAGAAATTGATATAATTTGCTAAATTATTTACACATAAAAATAGTAAAAGTGTGACTGTTAGGTGTGAATACCCTAAATTAATTCTAGTGTAACCAGTTGCCATCAGAAATCCCATACTGTTATTAGTTGAATATAAAATAAGTGGCAATAAGTGAACTTGAAAGAGGGTTATTTATTGCTCTTTGAAGAGGGCATGGATGGCAGGAGCTTCAGGCGCAAAGACTGCTCAACTAGCAAGTGTTTCAATAAAACAATGACTAAAATGACATCTGTATTTAGATCTATGGAAAAGACATCAGGGCTGGAATCTGTAGTGCACATTAAATTAACATAAAGCTTGTGCAAAAGTGTGACATGTAAAGGAAAACAGAAGCGTTAACTGAACAAATAACTGAGAATGTCAATGCAGGATGTGATCAGACATTCAGCAAAAACAATCCACTGACAACAACATGTAGAGAGATATTATATTTGCCATTACATAGACAGATGGAGATTTAGAAGTTGGTGCACAACCACAAGCAGTGGTATAGAGATGTGGGGGGAAAAGTAATCTGGCCAGCTGAGTCACTCTTCATAAGCTTGACAAGTGGATGATTATACATGTGTGGTGTCCACCAGGCGTGAATGCTTGATCCTTACAGTGAGGGGGTTCGGTGGCTATGTTATGCTGTGGGAGGCATTGTGCTGGAATGGTTTTGGTCCACATGTTATCTTAGTGAGCAGGATCACTACAAAGCAATACAAATACAAAAACATTTCTATCCTGATGGGAATGGTCCCTTCCAGGATGGCTCCACCCCCATCCACAGGGCACAAGATCTCACTGAATGGCTTGATGAGGATGAAAATTATATAACTTATCTGTTATGGCCTTCACAGTTACCAGATCTCAACCCAGTCGAGCACCTATGGGAGATTTTGGACTGATGTGTTAGACAGCGCTCTCGATCACCATAGTCAACACATCAATTTACAGAATATCTTTTGGAAGAATGATGTTTAACCATCCAGTACAGATCCATCACAGCTTCTGGTGGCCTGATACCTTACTAACCCACTATGTTGTTTTATTTTCTTTCATTTATCGCTCATCTCTATATATGATGGATGGACTTTATTGATCCCTAATGGACAGTTTGGATTGTATTCTGTAAAGATGAAAATTGTATCCCTGAAACACAAAATGTTTTTCAGACATGATGTAACTTCCTCTGCTTTTCTCGTTACAGAGTGTGAGCAAGAGATAAAGAGATGGAAACAGCATTCTGGTTGCTGTAGCCATTAGAGACACATCAGTAGAGAGAGAGAGAGAGAGAGAGAGAGAGAGAGAGAGAGAGAGAGAGAGAGAGAGAGTGGGGTGGGACTCTCAGACTGTATTTCATCTGAGCTTTCCTGCTGTTATGTGCATAAGTATGCATAGTATTTAATGATTTATATGTACACAATAAGGCCAAAAGTATGCGGACACCAGACTTTCACACCCATATGTGGGCCTTACCAAAACTGTTTCCACAAAGGTAGAAACACAGAATTGTCTACAATGTCTTTGTATGCTGTAACATTAAGATTTACCTTCACTATAATTACAGGGCTGAGCCCAAACCTGTTCCAGCATGTTGCAATGCCCTTTTGCCCAAAGCAAGCCCTCATCGAATTTGTAATGGTTTTAAAAGTTATAATGGGAATTGTTTTGGTTTTAATGGAAATTGTAATGGTCCCTTTACTGGTAATTTGTTGCCTTCTATTGGTTGCATGCTGTGTTTAGTGCCTACCACTAGACATAATGGTTAGCTGATGGTTTATAGTGGTTTGTAGTGGAAACCTTTAGATGGTTTCTATTGTTTTTTCCCCCAGCAGGGTCTTGGAGCTGAATGGGCAAACTGCCACATCCACCGTCCAAAATCTAGTGGAAATTCTTCCCAGAAGCGTGGACGCCTAAATCTGGAAAGGGATGTTCAACAGGCACACATGGGTATGATGGTCAGGTTTCCACAAACTTTTGGCTATATATGAGAATAATTTTGAAAATTCAAATTCGTTCAAAATAAGGCACACTGCAACCTGCTTGTGTAAATGTTCCAGGAAGCATCGTGCTCTGCGTGAGAAACGCAAGGCAAACGCGCAGGCGCGCGCATCTGCACCGCTTCATGCTCGAGCTTTTGAGGATTCTTTAAAGAAGCTCTCGCGCTCCTTTAACCAGAGGCGGCGCTGTTCTGTGTGATCGCAGATAGACAGATTTCCGCCTTCCTGCGGCTAAAAAAGCTTCACTTGTCAAAGACTGGAGCAGTTTGTCCGCTGGAATGCAGCGTGTTCAGTAGAGAGACTCTATACACTGTAGTATAAGATGAGCGGCGTTGGGAAGGAGGCGGTGCGGGAGACAGGGACGCGCATCGTGACACGCGCAACGATTTTTCCCCACAAGATGCGGGGAACTGAGAGTGAAGCTTGATCAAGAAGACTTGTACTGTGATTTCCCCTCTACACCATTAGCATGTCGGAGCGAGGAGCTGTTCAGCGAGCGGGAGTTGCGTCTCCCCACCTGCAGCCCTTCAAATCGGTCAGCATTTCATCAAATCGCCCGGTTCAGATGAACCTGTTTGCGACATGGGAAATTGACCGCTCGTCTCCCAGCTGTGTTCCAAGGTATGTATGTGTGTGTGTGTGTGTGTGTGTGTGTGCGCGCGCGCGCGCGCGCGCGGAGTTACAGGTTGCAGCATTGCCGCCTTGCCACATTTTAACTAGTCATATAATGTGGGACGCCATCACTCTTTTGAAACTTCGCATGAGAAGTCCTTCCTTAGCCTACATGATGTACAATTTCCCCCAAACATTGTTTCAATGTTGAATAAAGTAAAGCTCTGGACGTAAAGGAAAACTCCACCCTGGAACACATTAAATACGTTTATATTAAAATATTCCTGATGTGATTGGCAATTTTGGTACTAACATGTTGGTTGGTCCTGAATTTTTGTTATTTCCCTGAGAAGTCCTGCTCGTGTTCCCCTCTGACGTCACAGGGGGAAATAGCTAATATAGTTACCCAGGTGAATTAATAATGCCGCTTTTGAATGGAGGTTGCAGCTTGTATTTCCCCACCTCCAGCTAGTAAAAGCCAATGAAAACACCATCTCAACCTGAAGTTCCATCTCGTCAAATTCTTCTGAACTAATGCTGCGTTGGAGGCAAAGTTGCACCTTGTAATTCCCTGCCTACACCTGGTAAAAACCACCGAAAACACCCCTCCTCAACTTGCAATTTCACCTCGTCAGCTTGCGGTAGTCTTCTCAACTACTCGTTGTTTCCCTGTTTTGAGTGACGTCAAAATTAAAATGCTCACAGAACTTCACATTACCACTTACAAGGAAAGTTGAATGCAGCATAATAACTGGGAAATTTCTGACATCCCAGTAGGAAAGATCAGTTTGAACAGATCTCCAACTTGTAATTCTTCTTGGAGTTGTGATTCTGTGATTCACTTCAAGAAAGTGGTGCTTATAGTTACAAGAACAAGAAATAACATGATTTAAGGTTTTTAAGCAGTCTTCACAGTTTCTGTGGACTGTATATTTGAAATTGCTAAATACTGGCTGATACTTTGAAATCCTCAGTGAAATGTCAATTCGAGATTTGAGAAGATTTTTTGATAAAAATGTTCTTTCATGTAATTTTTGGCACTTTTAACAGTGATTTAGCACATCCATTTAAATAAATGAAGCACTAACCAAATGACTTCAGTTCCAGTTTTTGTAGACAGTTTACAGTGAGTATTGCTTTTATTTCTGACTTCAGATGGCTAAGTTAGCATGAACCCTCAACTGTGGGGAAATATGGCTTTTTTTCCCCCCCTCCCCCTAGAGTTCCCTGAATCCCAGGAACCCCATCCCAACCACACCACACATGGAAAAAACCAACTAACCAAACACACATACATTGCTGTCATAGGTGAATGGCTTCTTTCTTGCTTTCTCCTTGCAAATTCATCCACCAAACCAAGTACAGCTCTTTAACAAGCTCTTTAATGACAGCACGTTGAGTCTTCTTTCGCCATTTTTAGTTTAGTTCAGTTTTAATCTGACCCAACATCCTCTGGCTTCTCTTTTCTTTTTCTTCTTTTTATTGACCCACTTAGTGTGGGTTTACAGTTATCTACATTTTCATCAAAGAGGCCAGTAATTCCCATGTGGGCCACAAGCTAATTTTCACACACTGTGTTTATTTGGCTGTGAAGTACCATTATTCGCTTCACTTACAGGTCCCCATATGTGCACATGTGCTGTGAGTTACCTGTACATAGTTGCTCATGGTTACATGTATAGATTACTGTAAATTAGTCTATGTAACATTTATATGCTGTCTGAGTGATTCATTACTAGGGTTTACTAGAATTGAATACTTGCACTTAGTGTAACCCTTGTTTTTAGTTGTAAATCTCTTCTTCATACAATTGTTTCTGGTAAATTGATGTTGCAGCATTTGTGTCCCTGTCAGCTCCTTTATCAGCTCTATGCTTGGACTGTATTCTGCCTCTCTTTGGATAAAAGCATCTGTCAAATGAATAAGTAATGTAATGTAATATGGATCAATGTTTATGCACAAACAAGACTGCAGCTCCACAGTTTCATCCTCTCTATTGAGATAATAAATGTAAACTTCTACATAGCAGTACCAGCATGTACTGAAGATCTGGGATGTGTTGTGGATTTTTACTTAACATGTAGCATGTGTTACATGTTAAGTTTTAAAGAAAATACGGTGCAGTAGGTTACTCAGGCAGTCTCCTCTTAAAACATTCAACAGAAGCAACTAGACATGAGTTGCAACTGAAGCAGGTAAATGACTGACTAAAAGGAGAACAGAAAACTGTTAAAGCCTTTTGCAGCATATTTTCTGACAGACATAGAACATATCTCTGTAAATTGTGTCTAGAGGAATAACACTCATAATTATTAATACTATCAAAATAGAGATTTATGTACAATTTGTTTAAATGCCCCGTGGAGGGAAAAGGTGAGGTTAGTGTGACTGTAAATTTTGATACAGAGCACACATGCAAAATGAAGGAAGTTTTCCACATAAAGCATTCTTCAGTCCATATTTTAATCCTTTCCTCCTGTATATATTTGGCAAAGCATTCTCTTCCCTATAATACAACAGCTACCAATTGTAGAGAGTGAATGCTAAAACGTGCTTCCTCTGAGATACGTGAAACCAGCCAAACGCATTTTTTGCAATTGCTGCTCATGCTGAGGCACTGGGCTGCGTAATACAGAAGAAAGCGGTATCTACCCCCTTCTGCATGCATGAGCTCACAGATGCCCATGATTGGCAGGGGAGAGCAAGTATACCACTTCTCCCACCTGGAGAGCATGGATAGTTTTTATTCTCTTGGTTCCCTGTCATGGATCACTGTAGCAACGTCAGGATTTGAAATTGCAATCTCCAGACGACAGGGCAAATACTTTTCTGTTGGGGAACATTCACGAAACAAGTTCACGTGGGTTATAGGAGCTAGAAGTTAATAAGTCAGGAAAATGCAGCTTGTCATGCTACAGGAAAACCAGAAAGTCCTGTTCTGAAAACCTTTTCCTCACATTGGAGACTTCTTTCACAAATATTATTTTGATGTTTATATTAAACACCTCTTGACAGAAAGCTTAACCATATCAAATATTAAATGTTTTTCGTCATTAAATAACAGCATATTTTTAATATATGTATTATTAGATTAGATTATATGCTCATCTACTGTACAAGTCCCCATGAATTATTTATTACTATAGAAACAATAATAAATTATTGATTTGTTTTTCAAATGGGAATACTGTCAGAGGTGTGCTATTATAGAAAACGAATCACCAACTGGCCAATTTAACAGCATTGTATTATAAGAAACAAAAATATTTTAATAAAATATATTCTTTAAGATGTTGCAGTTCTAACCAAAAGTAGATACAGAACAAGAATGCAAAAGTGTTCCAAAAAAAACAAAACTAATTAGACTATAGAGAATCTTGTGCAAGATCAATCAGCATAGCCATAATAATATCTTTATGTTTTTCATTTTGTAGGTGATACTATAAAATCTCTGAAGTCTGTGCCATTTTTAAAAAATATTATTTAACATATCTGCTATATTTTGTTTTGTTTTAAGCATAGAAAACAGTCAAAGTTTGCTTTAACAGCAAAAAAGTTAAAATAGAAATACAATATGAATAATGATATTGAGTCATTACAAAAACAGTAGAGACCTTTCCACGCTTAGTACTTAACCCTGTAGTAATGCAAATTGGTGTGTGTGTAAATTAGAATGGAATGGACCCTTATATAACAGAACAAGCTGACCATATATATATATATATATATATATATATATATATATATATATATATATATATATATATATATATATATATAAAAAAATAAAAAATAGTGTGTGTGTGTTTTTTGGAAGGATAAGATTTATTTTGCTAACCTTACTATTGGTCAAGTGTACTCTCTCCCAAGCCTTCTGACTCTGGAGTTATACTTCAGTGAGAGAGGGGCAGTCATGTACATGAATGATCCAGGAGGGGTGGCTGTGAGCACCTCAGTTTGAGAAGCCGGTTAGGCCTAGTCAAATCTGTGGCAACTGTGATGTGATGGTTAAAATCCTTTGATGTTGGAAGACACAGGCAGGTGTAGAAGATGATATGTGGCAATGTTTGCTACTTTATATTGACAAGCTGTTTGTTTGGGATGGTTTATGTAGGTGTCACAATCTTTCTATCTTGTAGTACTAAAATCCAGACTCGTACTCCATTTCCTGACACATCCCACATCCTTACAATTTTAGCTTAGAACATTTTCTGAACATTTTGGTTCTTCTTTTGGTTCCAAGAATTTAAAATCTGCCAGGTTTCCTAGTGTTCTGAAATTTTTTTTATGTAATATTTATAAATGTTACTACAAAGTTACTGCAATGTTATTAGTTGTAGAGCACTAACATTTCTATAATGTTTTTTTTTGTTGTTTAACTGAGAATGATCTGTGAGCAATATTCTAATAACATTTTAATGCAAACCATAATTATATCAGATACTGGGACATCATTTTTGAAAGGTAACAAGCTAATTTTAGAAGCTGTCGAATACTTACTGAATGCTCTGACAATATTCTCTGTTAGCTGGGATGATGCTTACTTTTTGCCCTATAAGTGGTGTGGCAACAATATGATGCAGAGGAAACACTCTGGTTCATGATCTGAGGAGGTGTTGAAATTGAAGATGTTCATGGCTTCAAGTCAGGTCATCTTGCATATACTTTGCTTGAAGCTGCTGAGGGTTCATCAGGGCATTCTTCTGATTTTGTAAACACTTCACATTGCATTTGTTAGAGATGTCTCTAATTATCCAGTCTGTAAAGGTCTAAAACTTCAAAGAAAGTTATAACTGTTTCATGGTAGTATGTTGGTGAGATGTCAAGTTAAATACTGTATATATTAGTGATGCACCGAAAGGAAATTTCTGTTCTGAAACCGAAAACGAATTTCATAAATAAAAACCCATTTTAAAATAGTTTTTTTGCATAATTGTATTAATATTAGACTTTTTTGAGTTTAATCAATTCACTTTACTCTGTGCTGTGCATCCATTCTTCAGCAGATGCATTCATTACCTCCAGCTCTGCCTGTTTCATTTCACGTGCACACTGCTCTTTCTTCCCGTCAAAGTATTGTTCAGTAAATTGAGGCTCTAGTAATGTTGCAATGCAACGATAACCATTGGCTAGATCGAAAGTGAAATCTGAGCGCCGAGCACTGAGGGGCGAGGCGTGGCGGCATATATTTTCGGCTCATATTTTTGGCCTTTTTTCTCTTTTGGCCAAAAACCGTAAATACCATTTTCTGCGGATGACATTTCAGTGCATCCCTGGTATATTGCTAGTGTTTGGTCTGAGTCCACCATTGTTGAGTTTGAGTTGAGAGCAAGTCCTTAACCAACCGAGTCCGCATCCAAAAGGGGCTGAGTTGGACTCAAGTCCGAGTCCTTAATGACTGAGTCCGAGTTGAGTCAGGCCGAGTCCAGAAAGTAATTAAATTGAGAAAAATTTTAAATTACAATTGTAAACTCAACACCTGAGCTGTTCAATTAATATTTTAACCTTCACAAATTGCCATTTAATATTTTTATTCCATGTCATCAGTACCTCAACTTGTTTCCTATTTTAAAAAAAGTGATATAGAGGTATATGTAGAACTTTTATTATATTACAAGTGTACAAATACAAATGAACCTCTTTTGTTATTGTTTCACACTATATTGTGTTCTCCATTTCGAGATGACATTTCAGTAATTGATGCCTCTCCCCAAAGTTATATAGGCTGAGAGAGTACAGAGTAGAGTTACATTTAGCAGCATGTCATAACAACAAGCTTCATGCTTTATTACTGCTTTTAATCTGTCTATACATGACAACAAACTCATTTCTGAACACAGATCTGTTCTTGTAACTTTTTTCCATTTTAATTCCTAAAAGGGAAAAAACCCTCTATCAGCAAGGTTTATGATATTTACATTAATAAGTACATTTCACATTTTACGTGAAATTCAAGACTGGAGTCACCAGATGCTCATGTTTAGGGCTGGGCGATATGACTACAATCTTTCATGATATTTCATGATAACGATAAGTTTTCTCAGGTAGGTCTATCAGTAAGAAATACTACGGAAATTGAATAATTCAATTAAATGTAAAATAAAATAGACTTCACTGTATGACATATACAGTGATTCTTATTAAATTTACTGAAGTTATTCAGTCAAATGAGTGAGTGATTGATTTTCTCTTTGTCTTTTGTTGTTTGATTAACATTAATGACCCTGACAGCAGCAGGTTTATTAGACTGCTGTCCCTTTATGTAGGGATGCACCGAAATGAAAATTCTTGGCCGAAGCCGAAACCGAATATAATGAAAAACTAGGCCGAATACCGAACACGTTTTTTCGTGTTTTTTCCATTTATTTTGCCATTTTTTTCACCACTGCATAAATTAAATAGTCAAAATGTGCTTTTTACTATTTTGTCTTGCTTTTCAAAGAAAAAAATCAATTACAAAAACTACAATTTCAAAATATTTAACACTGAACATTTTTTTTCATTCCAGCAGGCATAGCCTACCAACAAGGCACAATGTAACTTTAAGTAAATAAATAAATTAGTAAAATAAAAATATTTTTATGTGGTCATCTTTGAGCCCCCCTTGAATAGCCTATGTTGGGCCTATAACTGACTGCTGAATGAATGTAACACTCTGTAGCCTACAACAAAAAGTGCATTAAAAAGTGCAAAAAATGGTTCTATTCGGTTATACGTGGCTGATTATATTGGGGATATATACCGCTCGCGTCCCTGTACACCTCGCGGAGTATTATAGTAGATATAGTTAGATACGTTGTTAATGTTATGTTCTATGTTTTTTTGGATTATGATTTGGATTTGTCTGCCTGCCCTTAATTAAATACGTTTTTATCTGCTTCCGTACTCTACTCCTTTACGTCTTGCGACGTGACGGAAACAAAACAAACGCACAGTAAACATCCGAAGATCACGTAGCTTGTGCACGTAGCTTGTGCATGCACGCGCCCCCTCATCGAGTCGTGACATTCGTGCGTCTCACTCTGGTTGCTAGGCTATTTGGTCGCGTCATCAAACACGTCATTGTTCGGTCAAATTTATTCTGCCTTTTCACTCATTCGGCCGAACACCGAAAGTGCCTTTTTTAAAAAAATTTTTTATTTTTTATTTTTTATTTTTTTGCTATTTTCGGACGAATAATTTCGGTTGCTGAACATTCGGTGCATCTCTAACTTTAAGACCTAATGCACAGATTCAGTATACTTTATTGACACACCTCAGATTCTTCCCAACTGTTTAAATTCACTTAAGACATAACCGACTGTGTTTGCATGAATACTCGGCTATACCTGCTTTTTGACATGATGTGGTCCACCCACGTCTCATCTTCATCATTCTGGTGGATGGCAGCAGAAGAATCTCCCGGTAAAGGGCTCCATTCATCATTCTTTCAATTATATGAAGTCTGCCAGTACCATATGATGAAAAACAGCCCTACACCATGATACTTCTACCTCCAAACTTCACTGTTGGTATAGTGTTTTAAGGGTGATGTGCAGTGCCATTTCATCTCCAAACATGGTGTGTAGTATGACAGCCAAAAAGTTCAATTTTGCTCTCGTCTGACCAGACTATACTCTCCCAGTATTTCATAGGCTTGTCCAAACTCTTCTGACTATCCTACTCCCTGGTCAGAAATTTTGTGAGGAGTTCCTGTGCCTGGTCGGTTGATGATGGAGTGATGTTGCTTCCACTTGCGGTTAATGGCCCCAATGGTGCTTACTGGAGGATTCAGAAGTTTTGAAATATGTCTGTATTTGATTCCATCAATATGTTTCGCAAAAATAAGGTTGCTAATGTCTTGGGAGAGCTCTTTGCTTTTACCCATCATTAGATGTCGCTTGTGTGACACCTTGGTAACAAAAAGCCTTTTTATAGACCATCAATTTACCAACCCAACTGATATTAATTTGCACAGATAGGGTGTATAATTACTTACAGATTTCAGCTGGTTCCTTGCCTTACCTTGCCTAGGAGAACTGCTTTTTCTTAGCGTGTTCAATACTTTTTTCCTGTGTCATTCCACTTTATTACACATAACTTTATTTATAGACCTTAATGTTGTGAATTCTTTATATTTCCAGATTTCTTGATTAAATACTGATGTCTGGGACGCATTTCATGTGAATACACTCATCAGAAATATATTTACTGAAAAAAATGTTGACGTGTTCAATACTTATTTCCCCCACTGTATGTATATAATGATTGAGTCATTATTGGTCACATATATACATTACAGCACAGTAAAATTATTTTCTTCGCATACCAGCATGTCAAGAATCTGGGGTCAGAGCGCAGGGTCAGCCATGCATATATAGAAAGTAATGAGTTCAGAGTAACCCTTGTATATGTTAAAAATACAGAAGATTGTTTCTGCTGCCAGAATGCTCTTATGTTCTTAGAGCAACTTTGCAACTCTCTCTCTCAGGCTCCTCAGTTTGACTCTTAAGAAACTGGTGATGTTAAAGGACCTTGACCAAGACCTCACCTCAGTGGTCATTGCAGTCAAACTTCAGGTAAACCCCAGAATATTTCTTTTTTAATTGATTCAATTTTTTGTGGTTGTACTTGGTCTATGTTTGTGTTGAAATGATTCAATTCTTTTTTGCTTAAACTTTATTTTTATGTATTTACATACAGTAAATACGTACACAACTTTTGTTGCTAATATTTAGCTTAGTTTGCATTTCTTAAGCAACACATGCTCTACAAAATCTGCCATCAGGAATACTTTTTTAATTTAAGTAGTTCCCAAATGGCTAACTATTTACTATGTGCTCCCCTCATAGGATATAACATAATGAAGTTGTAGGGCATAGTGCACTTTTTTTTTCCTCTTTTCCTCTAGAACACCATTTGAAATTCAACCACAGAAACAGTGTGACCTTAATAAGTGCACTGAAAATGATTTACTTGTATGTTGGGATCTCACTTGAGGACACAATTTGTTTATTTTTATTTATTTATTTTAATTCAAACATAAAGTATTTATTTGCAATCCTGTTCATACATAAAACTAGAATCTTCAGTATCAGTAGATTTACACTTCCAGTCAAAACTTTAGACACACTATTTTTTTTTTATTATTATTATTTTTTATAACAGTAAGGTTATCAAAACGGTGGAATAACACTAATGGAACTATGGGAGTTATGTTGTGATAAAAAATCCAAAATAAATCAAAATAATTTAGTATTTTAGCATCTTCAAAGTAGACACCCTTTTCCAGATGACTGCATTTCCAGAAATGTATTGTTGGCATTTTCTCAACCACTTTCTTGAGGAATCACCCTTAGATGCTTTTTAAACAGTATTAAAGGAGTTCCCGCCTATGCTGGACAAATTACTGGCTGCTTTTCTGAATATTTTGCATCCATTAAAAAATATTTTTTTGTAAATAAAATGTTACTTTTCTAATGAAAGAAATTAATATGTTGGCACACTTATATTATATATTATATACAACAGTGATTTCAAACATTTAATCATACACCTTCAGATCAAAAGATTTTTAAGATCATGAGAAACATTTCTGCTAAGTGTCTCCAAACTTTTGACTGGTAGTGTACATTAGACATAACACAGACTATCATAAACATTTGAATGTGGAAATTTGCCTTCTAACATGTAAAATGTACAAAAATTCAAATGGAATATTGAATAGTCAAATCCATTCCATCATTCCTAACAACAGTAATGCAGCATCCCACTGAAGGTACCACCTCAAAATCTTAAGGCATTAACTCATTACTTAATGCGTGACCTTGCAGGGATCAAAGCGGATTCTGCGCTCTAATGAAATCCTTCTGCCATCTCCTGGGCTCACAGAGACAGATTTACAGCTCACTTTCTCCCTTCAGGTTTGTTCTAGTGCGTCTTTGTGTGTTTGTATCAATCGGTTTTCTTTGTCGTTTTGCAGGTATGTTTATGTTTTTGCTAGACAACAATTTTTGTAGCATTTCTTAACATTTTTTTCCTTATTTATTCCTAAAGTATCCACACTTTTTGAAGAGAGATGCCAACAGGCTGCAGATCATGCTCCAGCGAAGGAAAAGGTACAAGAATCGTACAATCCTGGGCTACAAGACACTAGCAGTGGGCCTGATTAATATGGCAGAGGTGAGCAATATTATCACAGTCTACTGTAAACATTAGATACTATATTAGCAAAAAGGCTACTACAAAAAATACTACAGTCAACACACTTCACTAAGTTTGTTCACAAAATTACCATCCCTAATAGCTAGCCGGCTAGTTAACAGCTATTAACTTGCTTTTTTTTTGTCAATACAAATGAAATGGAGTCTTTGCACTGTGGTATTCTCAATTATTTCTATAACACTCTCCAAACCTTTTAAAATAAATGACAACAACAAAGTTTTGTCCATAATCGGGTAATTTAGCTAGCTGTTTAGCTAGTCAGTAAGCTAACTGCTAATAAACTAGCTCTTATTTCGCACAGGTAGACACAAGTGGGATTTCACTGTCTCATTTTGCAAGGTCATATTCTTAGTGTTAGCCAAACTTATTAAAATGTCCCATACCAGTTAACAAAATTTTATTCACTAACAGTAGTTAGTTTTGTTTTTGTTTGTTTGTTTGTTGTTGTTTTTTTTACAAAGGCCATGAGAAGGTTTTAAGTTGAAATGTGTTTCAATAGAAAATATGTTTCAATAAACTTACACATGTAAAGTAGACTAATTAAAATCTGGAAATTTGCCTTATAATATGTACATTTTCTGGTATTTGAACACTGAAATTCTTCCTGACCATCCTAAAAGATACATATGCATCATCTTTTATATTGAAATTTTTTGTATGTCTGTTTGGCAAAAGGTGATGCAGCATCCCACTGAAGGTGCTCAGGTATTGCGTCTGCACACTAAAATAAAGGACATGGCCGTGCCCGTGGCTGAGATCAGGGTTTACTCAATGTCCAGTCAACCTATAGACCCAGAAGGACCAAAGGCCAAACTGTCTGGTAAGGGAGTTTCACCTTCATGCAGATGTAAATGTAAAACTATTAAGAATAATAATGTTACATTGCTGGCTTTGGGTAAGCTTGTGTGATAAAATAATTTAATTGACTATATGTAAATGTGGTCATACCAAGTCTGCATAATATTTTTTAATCCTTCACAATATTTCAATTTCAAAAGCTGATGGATTCTAATCTATTTATGCTATATGCATTTATATATATTACATACATATGTAATATATTATATGCGCCCTATATAGATCGATCCCCTGACATTGATAACTACTCTGAGGAGGAGGAAGAGAGCTACTCATCTGAGCAGGATGGCAGTGATGACCCATTACATGGACAGGTTAGAAAAAAAGAGATGTAAATATGTAAAAGGAGGTAATAGGGTCCGGTTTAAAGTACACCTGAATGTTTATTTCAAAACAGTAAAAGTATGCATTCACAATTTTAAAAAACCCTACTTATCAAAAAACTGCTAAAATTTCCTCGGAACATCCCTACCCCCTCATTTTTAAAAATACCACAGTCTCTAAATATGCATACGCAATTTGGATGATGAGATAAGTTAGCTAGTCGGCAAGCTAATAAACTGCTAATATTCAAGCTTGTATTTATCTCAGTATAATTGAAGTTGTTATAGGTTGAAAATTTTTTGGTTTGCATTGTCATGTTCTTAGTGGTCATAAAACCTATTAAAACATACCATAACAATTAAAATCATGAGATTATTAGTGAAATTATGGAGACCATCTATTTTATTCTCCTTTGGCAGTACCTTTATGACGATGAGGATGAAGTAAGGAAGAAGAAGCCACGTCGTAAACTTACCTCTGCTGCTTCCATTACAAGAGCTAATGTGAGTTAAAGGAGCAGGTTACTGTTTCTGGCTCTAGATGGCCTTTTTATGCTTGTTTACAGCAAGCTTTCACCTGCTTAATGTTAATCTTATCAAAGACACACAACTACAAAGCTGTTCGCTGAACACCCATCTATTACAGCTTGGGAAACATGCCCATCAGCGTTTGTTTCTCTACTTGAAGGGCTCCATTTCTTCAAATTGACTCTAATCCCAGGGAACAGGCCTGCGTGTTTATGATAGCTTAAGGTCCATGTTGGCCTTTCAGCAGAGCCTGATCATTCGAATGGCTAGAGTGCTTTGAAATGTGCTGAGACATAAGGAGGTCAATATGTACTGACTCTGTTGAAGTGCGAGGTTGGGATATCTCTCTTCACATGCTTGTATCAGCTTGCTGTTTTGATTAGCTGCACGATCTGTCTACTAGCTGGTGATGTGCTGGATTGTCTGCCAATTCTGTAAGCATTCTGCCTGTTACTGTTCTTTATCCTCCTCCTCTGCTCGCTGCTATTTTTGCTGCTTGTGTCCTACAGCGTAATTCGTGTGGAATTGCTTTTCACACTTTTCTGCCTGACGTAAAGTCTTTTATGTTCAGCAGCCTAACATCAAGCAGAAGTTTGTGGCACTGCTGAAAAGGTTCAAGGTTTCTGATGAGGTAAACCCATATTAATCTTACTCCATGCCCCTCTCTGTGTCTCTTTCTCCATTTCCTGTACTATCCTCTACCCAACTTGTTAATTTGTCGTGTATGAGATTTGTTCGTCCCTAAACATGAGACTTGCAAATCTTTATTGAAAATCTTTATCTCACATCTGTACAATCGTTGCCTTTATTCAGTGTTTTTTTTTGTGGAGTTTGCATGGCAATGTTTGATTGCTGATGTGGTATGTGTAGGTGGGATTTGGCCTGGACCATGTGTCTCAGGAGCAGATTCGTGATGTAGAGGAAGACCTGGATGAGCTGTACAACAGTCTGGAGATGTACAACCCCAGTGACAGTGGACCAGACATGGAGGAGACCGACAGTGTCCTCAGCATGCCCAAGCCCAAACTCCCGTAACATACAATAACACTCTTAAATGCACACTCAGAATTAAGTGAACACTTATTGCAGCTTAAAGACAATAGGAAGACAATCCAGACATCACGCTGCATTGGCAGAGAATAAAAGAACAAAAGCACAGTAAAGCCTATACAAATAAAATTTAATTAAAGCCATACAACATAAAAACCTTAAGACAGTAGGAATACCCCATACATCACACAGGCCTTGCAATAGTTTAGGAAGAATAGAGGATTAAAACTGAACAGATGGTGATGAAATGGTGTAGTTAAAGGCATTCAGGTATATAAAATGAGATTATAGAAAACAAAGAATGTTATCAGACATAAGGTGTGATATAACATTCACTGGTTCTGATGTATGATACTTTTGTTCACCTTCATGATCAATTGGACAACGTGGGGAAGAGAAAGTTTTGTCAAACTCATAATAACAAAGGCATGGGATTGTGATACTGACTGATGAGGTTACTTTGAAAGTACAAAGTGCTAAATGTAAGTGCAATTGTAGAATCACCCTATTAATGTGAGATTGTTGAAAATGGAATCTCACAGACTGACCAAGCAGTTCTCTTAACCTCAACCCTTAGTAAACCACACCCACACTACTTCACAGCTCCGAGAAGTCTTATGTAACAAGAATCTACTAAAGCTGTTGTACAAATCTTATACAAGTATTTTTCTAGATGATCCCTTGTGAGGCCCCTGCACTATGTGGAGGTGTAACTTATACCATGATCAGAGTACAGTTTTGCTTTTCTGTCCTAAAGTCAAAGATAAAAATACCAATCACCGGCTTCTCAGAAGTGTCTGTTGCGTTACACATTATTCCACTGCCTCTGACTGAGCATCCATTTTCTGTGTCTGTGTGTGTGTGCGTGTGTGTGTGTGTGTGTGTGTGTGTGTGTGTGTGTCTGTGTCTATCTGTCTGTTTAGGCCATTCTTCGAAGCTATGTCTCAATCCAGCTCTCACAATGAGTTTGGCAGTCTGAACAGCAGATGTTCTCTAGGCAGAGACACACTGAATCCCGTAAGTGTTATATTTAGGGAGGATAACAGCAAATCTCACCTAAATTTATATCAGGTTTTCTTTCATTATAGGTCAATATTTCCATTGCTCTATCTATCCATCCATCCAAATCTTCAGCTATTATCCACCCAACTATATATCCTCCATCTATCAACTATCTACCGATCTATTTGTTCATCCATACATCCACCCATCCATCTATCCCTCAAAAATGATGGAATCACCACGCTCTGAGGATGTTCACCTGGATTTTTACTTTGTAGCAAATAAACGAATCCCAGATATGATGCACAACAATTTTTGTGTAATAGCTGAACATTCTGGCTTCGTGAAACATACCACAAAGAAATTAAATTGTTTTTAATTAATGGCATTTTTTTTCCCAGATCAAGTAGAGGGGAAAAAAAAAAATGGAATCACGCATGTTGAGGAATAAAATATGGAATCTTCTATAAAAAAAAAAATCACAATTAGTACTTTGTTACAAGTTTTTATAACGGCCTGAATTCTTTGAGGCATGGACTTCACTAATGGAAAAACAATATTCTCCATTAAACTGGTTCAAACTTTCTCGAATAGCGGTTGAAAGATCAGCTGTGCAGGATGGCGCCCTGTCATGGACCAGTTTTTTTAATTTCCACCATAAATTTTCAATGGGATTGAGATCCGGACTGTTTGCTGGTCATGTCATTGAGTTGATTTGCCTTTCCTGAAGAAATGCTTTAACACTCTTTGCTCTGTGGCAAGATGCATTGTCATCCTGAAAAATGACTTCTTCATCCCCAGACCTATTTTCTATCGATGAAATGAGAAAAGTGTCCAAAATTTCAATGTACACCTGTCAAAAGACAAAAGTTCCAGCATCATCTCAATGGCCAATGCAGATTCCTGATTCATCACTGAATATCACTTTCATCCAATCATCCACACTCCATGAATGCTTCTCTTTATCCCACTGTAAACTTGTTTTCTTCTCTTTAGGTGTTAGTTCTGGTTTTCGTTTAGCTTTTCTGTATGTAAATCCCATTTCATTCAAAATTAAGAATTTCATTCATTTGTTTTTCATTTGTTTTGTTGTGTATTTTCTATTTTCAAGGCATATCTCTTTGAGATTTCTATCCTGACGCTTTGCCATCTTCAATGTTCTACCCGTATATTTTCCTTTCATAACTTTCTCATTTTGTTTATACTTGCACCAAATTTAGACACCGCTCACTGGGAACAACCAACATCTTTTGCCATACTTTGTGTTGGATTTTCTTCTTGAAGGAGTTTTATAATCATTTTCATTGGTTCAATTGACAACTCTCTTGTTGAGGCCATGTTTCCTTTCAATAAGTCCCAGGTTAAAGTCTGTAAGCACTAATTGCATTTTAGACTTGTGCTGGAATTTCTTTCCTCTACTTGATCTGGAAAAAATATGCCAGTAATTAAAATAATTTCATTTAACTTTGAAATAGGTTTCACAAACCAGAATGTTCAGCTATTAAACAAAAATTTGTGTCAGATTTCTTTTGTTTATTTGCCACAAAGCAAAAAAGCCAGGTGAGCATCCTCTAAGTGTGATGATTCCATAATTTTTACCAGGGGTTGTATCTGTCTGCTACCCTTCATTCATTTATCTTTTATTCATTCATCCAACCAACACATCATCCATTCATGTCCATTTATCTAATAGCCATTGAATCCCTCCCTTTATCCCTGCAAGTATCTATCCATCCATGCATCTATTTGTTATCCATCTACTGTTTCAGTCTGTCCAACTATCCAACATTCCATCTACACCTCCAACAACTATCCATTTATCAATCTAATCCTCCAACTATCTGTCTGTTACCTTTCATCCATTTGATCTTTTATTCAAGCATCCAACCAACTATCTATTCATCCATCCACACTTCCAACTAAGTAGCTATCTAGCATTCATTAATTTATTCATACCTACAACTAACTCTTTAACTATCTGTCCATTCATACTTTCAGTTATGTACCCATCCAAAAATCAAAAATCTAAATCGAAGTATGTCCATCTCTCCAAAAGCAGGGGGAACAGACTGCATCAAGTAAAATTCAACGCTCCAGTAGTGCACACCTGGATGACGCCTGCTCTGAAACAGACACAGTGGTGGGATCATAACCTTTTCATCCCTCTTTCCTTTAATGGCTGTCTTTGTTGTTTTTATCTTCCACTTCTGTTTAGTCTGTCTTTTGGATCATGTGTCATATAGCTGGTAAGTAATGTGTATTTGGTACTGTAGGAGCTGAATGAGGTGGAGGTTTTGAGCGATGGAACCCCCAGCATCACTGTTTCTGTGGCAGAGAGACCACGAACCCCACAGAGGAGCAGCAGCCAGACCATGCCCTCCCCAAGGCTGGTACCACACACACACACACACACACAAACACAAAAAAATGCACTGTATAATACCTCCTGTGTGACATACTACTGTAACTCATTCCCAGGTTAGATGGTGGTCACACTCCTAAGCATAAGCGAGGAACACCCATGAAAGAGAGGCAGCTGTCTAAACCTCTCAGCGAGCGGACAAACAGCTCAGACAGTGAGCGCTCACCTGAGCTCAGCCTCACTCCACAGGTGAGCTCATTCCCCTCCTCACATGCATTAAAGTTCTCGATGGATTATCACAGAGGTGATGCATGCAAACAGTCTTTTTCAGTATGTTATCTATTGACATGCCTACTTATGTTATCAATCTTGCGTTTTTCATTGTGACAGAAGAATAAAAATAAAGTATTTTTTAATCAATAACTGTTAATGACTTTTTACATATTGTGGAAGTATGAAAGTTAGAGATGGATAATATTCAGAATCTAAACACATTGCAAGCAAAATCAGAATTTTGCCTGTGGTGCTTTAGTTAAATTCACAATTCAAACAAAACCATTACAAAACCATTACATTAATGTGTTGTTGTTTTTTTTAATGTGATATGGGGTTTAATGGCAAAAGTGATGCATACAATTATAGAAAAAAAAATTTTCTTCACATAATACTTTGAATCAAAACATGTTGCTTTAAACAAATGAATATTTTGCATGCTAAATTCAAACACAAGAAATTAATCAAATTACTTTATTAAGATATACAGCATGCATATTTAGGATTAAAAAAATAATAATAATAATAATAATAATTATAATTATTATTATTATTATTATTATTATTATTGGCTGACATTAGCTATGTACATAGTTGATGATTGATTAATTGAGGAAGTTAAAAAGGTGATCACATTTAATCATGTAGACCTGTTTTGTATTATACTATTAATATATTCTGTAAATAATATATATATGTTAAAGTATGATTATATATTTGACTTATTAATAAATATTATATATTTGTTCATTAAGAATTTATTTTCACTTTAAACTGTGCGTTCCTTCACTGTGCCAAAGAATCTCGCTAAAGCGCTGCAGAATAAACAGCACTGGAGGGTCCACAGTAAACATGGTGATTCATTTGGGCTGTGGATTTGAGCGCGGGACACTCTGAGTGGGTGTGTTAGGAGCAGAGATGCAGAGCGTGGAGCAGAGTGGGCGCTCAATCTGCTTATATAACAGCACATTGGCTCTGCAGTGAGTCAGTAATTGGCTAACATTGCCACTATTGTTGCACAGAAATATCCAAATGCCTCTCTGGCGTGTATGATGTTTGTTAGGGTGAAGTGCTATGTTTTAATTCCCACTGTGGTGGTGTGCCTGATGTGTTTGTCAATTTGTCAGCTATAAATATATAAATAGCAGCATTTGGAATGTCGAATGTTGTTTTCTGCATTCATAAAACTGCCTTGTAATGGTGCATGTTTGAAACTGTCAGCAGGTTTAGCCGACAAACCAGTATCAGCAGAATCATAAGTGCTGTGTGCTTATTCTAAATAAACTGAACTCTCCTTTTCTCTTGCGAATATGTGTAGATGCCAAGGAAGATAGTGTATGACCAGCTGAACCAGATCCTGGTGTCTGACACGACCCTGCCCGACAGTCTCATCCTCATTAATAGCAGTGACTGGCAAGGACAGGTAGTGACTAAATACTGTGTCTCAGAACTAGCTAATAAGATTTTCTATGGCGTCTTATGTTTAAACCAAACAAACCAATGATTTTCTCAGCAATATACCTTTTAGAAATGTGTTTCGATGGGCACTTCATTTTAAGCCTTAAGCTTTGTCCTCTATATTTATTATATTTTTTATACATACAGTGCTCTCCACTAATATTGGCGCACTTAGTAAATATGAGCAAAGAAGGCTATGAAATATTGTCTTTATTGTTTAACCTTTTGATCTTTTGTTAAAAAAAATCACAAAAATACTCTGCACTCATGGATATCAAACAATTGCAAACACACCACAGTTTTATCAAAAAATATATAATCTCTGTTAAATATAGGTGAGCAGCAATTATTGGCACCCATATGAATTCATAAGAGAAACTGATGTATTCCAATTGATATTTTTAAATTTTTTTTAGTGCACCTGGGTGACTAGGAATAGGAAATTGTTCAACCATGACTTCCTGTTTCACAGGGGTATAAATATGTGGTAACACACACGCCAAATTCCCTTAGTCATTCATAACAATGGAACTTCACAAAATAGGAAGTGGCTATAAGAAAATAGCAAAAGCATTGAAAATGCTCATTTCCACCATTAGGGCAGTAATTAAGAAGTTCCAGTCAACTGGAAATGTCTGTCTATATTGTCTCAACGCACTGTGAAGTGGATGGTTTGAGTGGCCAAATAATCACGGCTGGAGAACTGTAGAAGTCTCCAAAACTACAATCCGAAGTCACCTACATCACCACAAGTTGTTTGGAAGGGTTTCAAGAAAAAAGCCACTACTGTCATCCAAAAACAAACCCGGGGGTATTCGGATTGCCAGAAATTACTGGAGCTTCAAATGGGATCGGGTTCTGTGGTCAGATGAAACCAAAATAGAGCATTTTTGCAATACCTCATGCCCACGGTTAAATATGGTGGTGGCTCTTTAATGTTTGGGGCTGTTCTGCCAGAGGACCTGGACATTTTGTTAGGATACATGGCATCATGGACTATCAAATATCACCAGATATTAAATGAAAACCTGACTGCCTCTGCCAGAAAGTTTAAAATGGGCCGTGGTTGGATCTTCTAGCAGGACAGTGATCCAAAACATACATCAAAATCAACACAAAAATGGTTTACTGACCACAAAATCAAGGTCCTGCCATGAACATCCCAGTCCCCTGGCTTGAAACCCATAAAAAAAAAACCTGTGGGCTGAACTGAACAGGAGAGTCTACCAGCGTGGTCCTCAAAATTTTAAGGATCTGGAGAGATTTTGTATGGCGGAATGGTCTCTAGTCGCTTGCCATGTATTCTCAAACCTCATCAGGCATTATAGGAGAAGACTCAGAGCTGTTATCTTGGCAAAGGGAAGAAGCACAAACTATTGACTAAAAGGGTGCCAATAATTGTTGCACACCTATATTTAAGAAAGTTGTATTATTAACCTGTTTTGATAAACCTGTGTTTTGTTTGCAATTGTTTGATATGAATTTTTTGAACAAAAGATCAAAAGGTTAAAAAATAGACACATTTTCAAAGCCTTCTTTGCTTATATTTACCAAGGGTGCCAATATTTGTGGAGGGCACTGTATGTAAGCTATGTTAACTGGAACCATATCAGTCCTGGTAACTTCTAGAAACATAACCAAATAAAATTAGGTTTAAAGAAAACCTGCTTTAAAGAAGGGGGAAAAAAAGCAAAATCTGTTTAGGGCAATGTATACTGGTCTTTTAATGTAGTTATACTGAGTGTGTGTGTGTGTGTGTGTGTGTAGTATGTGGCAGACTCCCTGCAGGCACAGAAGCATCCAGTGGTGTGTACCTGCTCAGTGTCCGAGATTCAGGCTGTGCTCTCAGCTCTGCTCACTCGTATTCAGAAGTTGTAAGTGGTTCAGTTCAAGTTCAGTTCAAGTTCAGTCCTAGTGGATGTGAACTACCCAGCTAGCTAGTCTAGCTAATGTTCATATTCAGCTAGTCACAATATTGCAAGGGAGGGCTAAAAAAAAATTATACCCATCACTAAACCAGCATTACTATTAGACACTGTATAAGCACTGGACAAGACCATTTGTAATTTTGTCTTTTTTGTTTATTTATTTGTTTATTTATTAATTTATTTATTTTAGGTATAAACCCTCTCATGCATAAATTATTTTATACCATATTCTGTCTGAATACTCTAATCTGATTGGATGGAAGTTGTGCATTCAAACTTTATAATACACAGGTAGTTCCAGTCAGTTTAATCACTGTTCTGAATTAATGTTCTGCCTATAAACAATAGTAACCATAGTTGCATACAATTACAGTTGCATACAGTAGTTAAACTCACAGCTTATTATTATGTAGAGACGCAGCGCAGATGCAGGTAATTCATGCACACACACACACACACACACACACACACACACACACAATCTCTCTCTCTCTCATGACTATTTATTATAATTAATTCAAGTAAACATAATCTTATCACTCTATTTTATCTCTGTGTATGATTTAGAGCGGGTAGAATTCTAGCTCTACCAACACAAATATAAAATAAAATATAAAATAAAAATTGACCGTTCTTTTTATCCTTTCGGTCAAATTTTGGACTGTAAACATCAATGCCAGCTTTAACTTGTCAATGCTGGCAAGTGACCACGGTATAAGTGGGATAATCCATGGCCAAGGGTGCATTACCTGATTTTAATGCACTCCACTTTTCGTTGAGTGGTTCTTTGCCTCGTCTATTGTCTGGTGTTGATAGACCATGGAGAAACGGAGATGGGTCATTCTATAGAAACGTCCACTTTTGGAGTAGCAATATGTCTTAAAATCTATTTAATTTTTAAACATTTAAACTTGAGCTACAATATTGGTTAACCCTTTGACTTTAGGAATCCACATAAATGGCAGCTTATTGGATTTTATTATTTTGTTTTTACGTTGATTTAAAGAACACTTATGCCATCTTCTTGTCACTCGTGTTCAGAGTTTGGTGTAACTCGTTACTATATAATGACTCATTGTAATATAATGACTTTTCTGATAATGCAGTAATGTAATTCATTACATTTTAAATTTATGTAATTTGATTACAGTTACTGATGTCAATAATATTACATTACTTGAATTACAAATTTATTGTTAAGAAAATAATATTAAGTAAAATTAATTTTTTAAAAATAAATCACGTTTTCCCCCAAAGATTTTTTTTTCTTTAGCCCCAAATAATTCTCCACTTGGAGCTGTTTGTCACTACGTAACTGAACGTCAGTAAAAGAAGACCACCTGTAATTTTATGTCCTCAATGAACGGAGGAGAGACCAATCAGACAGGGTTTACAGGAAAATGCGTGGGAACACTCTGTCTTATTGGCTGAAAGCTCACAATTCTGCTAGCTCACAGTCAGTGTGAGGATATTCTCTGATGCTGAGCAGGAAAACAAGATGTGTAAATGTCTATATGAGGTCTAGTTTACGTGAACATGATATGAGCAGAGAATAAGAAAAGATAATGTACTTTGAATGGCTCTTTAGACAATGATAGCTTAGCTTTGCCTCCCCTTGGCTAGCGACACCCTTGACAAACTAGCCTAGTTAGAAAAGTTTTATATTTTATCGGTCTGGTAGTCAAACAGAGACAACACCCCAGGCAAGTTTTATGATAAATCCAACTTTTCCTGATCATGTAGTACATTGCATGCTAAAAGAGCTATGAGTTTACACTTTGTAGTGTCTTTTTGTAGGTTTGAAAAGTTTTAGAAAATAACGTGAAAGTAATTAGTAATCTGATTACTTTTTACATGCAGTAATCAGTAATGTAATCAAATTGCAATTTAAAAGTAGTAATTAGCAATCTGTAGTGGATTATATTCTTTGAGTAACTTACCCAACACTGTTCATGTTACCTTATACTTTTGCCAATAATAGAGGCATTTTACATATGTTATGTCTCAAACTATTCTGCACATGTAGTCACAGGCATAGAGGTATAATGATAATGCAGAAAATTAGGAGATTAAGCTTTTATTTATTTCAATCAAGTTGGTGAAATGTATGATTGCATGATGTTCGCTCATTTGCACAATCATATCTTTGCTATAATGATACTTTTTTTTTGGTCATGTCTAAAAATGTAATGATTCAATCGTTAAAATCCTAACTCTAGAATGAAGCAACAGTCAATTAATATGAAATAATATATGTAAAATGGGACCCTTTTGATTTATTGTGATCAAAAAGAAAACCCAGTAATACCAGTGAGACAAAGAACACCAAAGAATGGTGTTCACATGAGGAGCAGAAACACCATTGACTGTAAAACCAGTGACAATTTTCATTAAAAATGCATTTTACTAAATGACGGCTACAATACCTCAAACCACATGTTGCTAATCTTGCTATACTCTCGAAAGTATGTAATTTAATGAATTTGTATTATTATTATTATTATTATTATTATTATTATTTATTTCCTTATAATTAAATTGGTTATACCAGGATCTACATCAAGTAGGATGTAGGAAATACAAAGTAATGTCAAAAGTCTGTATTTTTGTTTTCCAGAATAAGACATGTTTACTGAGTGGTAACACCAGTGACATGACTCCAGGAGACAGCCGTTTTCATCATATTATTTATAATATTTACTTGCCATTTTAGTTTTTATGCCATATATCATAAATTTGATAGTGACATATACATTATTGCATATAAAATGAGACCAGAAATACTTTTTTTTTACTTTTTTTAATTTTTTAAACTCCGAATATGCCCCTAAAGCTTCAGACTTGACCATGTAGACAAGCACTTTTCTGGCACTTGGAATTTTGTATAATTGTTTAAAAAGAAATGATACCTAATTTATGGCTCAAATAGGTATAATTGTTCAAATAACATTTTCTATAATTCAATATGTAACTTAGTTGTGACTATACAATCTATTTTAAGTGCATACTTTACACAAACCCTGGAGACAGAAAAGTGGACGTTTCTGTAGAATGACCCAGATATAGTCATTTATATAGTCATTTACCCAGATATAGTCACATATTTTGTAATTAATTGTACATACAGTTCTATACTCATAATTGTTTCAGAAATTATAACAAAATCTAAGATAAAACAAAGGCAACCTGAGTAAACACAAAATACAGTTTTCCTGCACCTCCACTCTTATGTCCTCTGTGCTCCTGCTCTCTGCAGCTGTAATTGTAACTCTGTCACACCTAAACCTGTGAAAGTGGTGGCTGTGGGAGCGCACAACTATCTGGGAGCCATCTTGCGTTTCTTCGTATCTCAGCTAGCCAACAAGACATCTGATTGGCTTGGGCATTTAAAGTTTCTGGTGGTTCCACTAGGTGAATGGTTTTTCAAGGTCTATAAAAAAATAATAGACATTGGCTTGCTTTTGACTGGGAAGTCAAGCTTACTAAATGACGACTTCTGTGCAGGTTCTCACCCAGTAGCTAAGTACCTCGGCTCCCTAGATAACCGCTACCGTTCAGCTTTCCTTGACAGTGCATGGCGGGAGTTCTTCAGTCGTACAGATCCTCCTCAACCTGGTACGTAACTGCTGTTGCTGCTTTGCTTTCAGTAGTCTTATGTCCGACAGCAGCTTCTTTATTTCTGTTTCTGAATGTGGTTGTGTATGTGTCCAGGTTTATCATCTGCAGAGGGTGTGGACGTGGCCGGACGTATCGGTCAGTATATTGATGGAGCCATAGTCACTCATCAGCTGCCTATTGCTGAGGCTATGCTAACCTGCAAGCACAAAATGTGAGTGGAACCACAGTCATGTATGGCTTATACTGTACAACATCGGTTATTATTGGTCCACACAGTGTTGTGTATGACATAATCATATATAGTGCATGTTATGTTCTTGTTTCCTCCTTTTACAGGCAAGAAGATGATTCCTTTCAAAATTTTGTCCCCTTTGTGGGTGTAAGTAAATTTTTAATTAGCATCGCTGCGTGCTTAACAATACCCATTCCTTGTCATGTGCACTGTTAAATTCTTGTTTTGTTTTATGTTAATCAGGTGGTTAAAGTCGGTTTGATTGAGCCCATGTTTGGATTGACAGGTATAAATGCTTTTTGCTGATGCATTACCATCATAACCTGCACTAAAACATGAAAGTAAAATTTCTTAAATTGATGTCCTTTTCTTTTCCACAGTAGGCGGAGACTGTGAAGAGGGAGTGGCTTTGAGTCTGATAGTTCCTTCGACCTCTCCTCCTGCTCATGCAATGTCCACTGGGATGATAAAAGAATCTGCCACGCCTCCTCCTTCACCATCTCTCAGTGGTGTTCATGGGTAGGTTTGATGATGATCTAACAGTCTTTGTTCCTGTTATTACTTGGGTTATAACTGCTATAAACAGCCTCTTCTTTAAGTTAGTAAGACAAAATAATGGAGCTTGTTAGATTACTGAGAAACCAAAAACTCTCTGTCCTGAAGACTTTAGTGTACTATGCCTCTGACTATTGCAAAGTACGGACACTGGCGACTCCTTCCAGAAATGCTAAATAAGTATTTGCTCAGAGAAAACGTCTTCATATTTTATACCACAGTGCTGTGGTATAAGCATTTATAATTAATTAATTGACTACTGGGTATTGCATTCATTATGACGTTTAGAAATAATGCTTACAAACCTTCAAACAGAGATGGAGCCTGAAAAAAACGTGGTTTCTGGATTGTTTTGTTGTTCACACATACACAATGACGAATAGACATATCATTGTTTTTGGCCAGGAGTCCCAGCATGTCTCATGGAACAGACACCATAGGGCTACAGGTGGATTACTGGGTGGCTGAAAAGCGTAAAGATGGTGAGAGGAGGGACACCAAGAACACCCTTAAGAGTGCTTTCAGATCCTTGCAGGTCAGCCGACTGCCCAATTCGTCCATTGGCGAGCTCCAGCCCAGCTCCTGCACCATGGCCATGACTGTGGTCACCAAGGAGAAGAACAAGAAAGGTGAACACTTTGGCTAGCTGTTTGGAACTGTAATTATATTTAAGGGGTTTTTAACGGGGCTAAGTTACTTCTCTTTAATTTTTTTGGATTTGGCAGTTTACACTTGGTGATATTTTTAGTCAAGCTTTTTATTATATTTTAAATTTGACATCTGTGAAAATTATTGTTTGCCTCAGTCAGCCTATAAACTCTGATTAAAAACAGCACACAAACATTTGTCTATCACCAGTCCCTACTATTTTTCTGGGGAAGAAGCCAAAGGAGAGGGACACAGAATCCAAGAGCCAGGTGATCGAGGGGATAACCAGACTCATCTGTTCTGCTAAGCATCAGCAAACAAGTCTTAGAGGTAAAAGCCCTTAGGTGCACTCTTCAACTCAAATAACAGACTATATGGAACCTTATTATTAGTAAAGAGACATCTGAGTAAATGTTCCAACACACTTTCCTAATATGTTTAAAAACAATATTTCTCACAATATTGAGATGAACCTAATACTTGGCAAACTTGATAATACATGTTTAGCTACAATTGGTTACCACAAATACATGAGGTAATCTTTTCTCTTTTTTTTTTTTGCCTATATTACAGTGTCTGTTGATGGGATGGAGTGGAATGATGTCAAGTTTTTTCAGTTGGCATCCCAGTGGCCCACTCATGTGAAATATCTGCCAGTTGGTCTGTTCAGCTACAGTAAAATTGCCTCCTAATGGTGTTTTACCTGAAGAAAACTGCAGGAGCTGTCATTTCCAAACACTCTTCCAGGCAATATACAAGGACAAATCCCCCCCCCCCCCTTTTTTTTTTCTTTTGGATGTTGGTGTATGTAGGTTAAAAAAAACCAAACATCTGAAGGATTTATTAAGGAAAAGCAATTATAGTGTTCTGAGACCAAGAATGGGTCTACTCCAAAGGTAATATTCTTGTGTGCTGTTATTTTCTGCTGTGCCGTGCAGTTAACAATGCAATAACCTCCTCCTGTATCCTGTATGGTTGTGCAATTATTTTGTCACCTTTAAATATTAGTGATTTTAAGAATATTAGTAATTTAAGAATACATTGTTTTCACTTGTTCTGAAATTTAGTGATCATGCTCAGCATTTGTGGTTATTTTATATCAAAGTATAATTGAGTATATTAATATATATGTATAGTATAAGAGTAATTTTGCAATATTATAGATATCTGATGCTTCTCAAATATTTTGTAAAAATGGGTAAAACATATTTTATCACAAAATAGTATTATATGTTGAAAATAGGCCATAAGTTATTATACTTTGCATGTGTGTGTGTATGGAAGAGTGCAAAGGAAATGAAGATATTAATTGTGTACAATGTACATTGACTTAGTGATCTTTCAGGACGGTTGGACCTGGCTGCTTTCATTCCTTCTGTGATGTTGATTATAGATGTTCTTTGTACAGTAAAAAATTATATCTAAATGTGAAAAGTCCGTGTGTAGCCTACCCCAACACATTACTAATGTGACAATTCAGGATGATTGAAGATGAAATCTACACACAGCCTACAAAACCCATCAAGAACTTACATCCAGGTGTCAAAAATGTGTAGTGAACCCTTGTTGCCTTTGATATATATTGTTGTATGCAAATAAATATTTTGCATGCAGTAATTTTGTAATATTCTGGTGTAGTGGTTGGTATGTATTCATAAGTCTTTATAATTTAAAATTATCTTTTCACATTTACACCAGTCATGTGCACTGATAATAAATGCATCCTACCTGACTTATGTTCATCTGGCTGTTTTTGTACGGAAGACATGAATGTCTTGAACAAATCTCCATAAATGGGAAATTAACACTTTTTTTTTTAGCAAAATGTCTTCCAAAATTTTTCATGCTTGGTTTATATTATATATCTTTTTTCAGATAGGCTTTAAGAATGCCTTTGACATAAGAATGTATTGAAAGCATTTTCGTGGATAGATCGGGATGCTGTCTCAAGGTTGCAGTGGACATGCGGTTACATGAATAACACCAAATGTGTTGACACAAGTTCATCATGAGTGGGAGGGATGACTCTGTGTGTGTTTACAAAGAAATTGCAATCATGTAGAGGATGTTTTGCTAAAAAGTGTTAATTTTCCCTATGTATGGAGACTTTTTGGACACCCTGTATAATTCCAAAATACAGCTGCAAGTGGAATTTTTGGGGGCCAAACACCCTTCACAAGTAGGGCACCAGTGACCAGTTATTGCCATGTTACACAGGATACTGAAGAGAAAATAGATGAACATACTTTTCAAGATATGTGATCAAGTTTGATGTTGTGTCTTTGCTCACCACCAACTAGTAGCAGCACATCTCATTAAGGAGAAAAACCTGTGGGAATAGTTTCTTTGACCACCAGTGCTTGAACCCTGGAAATGACACCTTTTCTTTTCTTTTAGACAAGTTGATCATATTTTGTAACCAATTAGCTAATTTGCTCTTCAAAGTTTCTACAAAGCTTTAGTGGAAATCAGTGTTTGCAACTTTGCAGCCAGAGGGGTAATGGAGCATTCCTTTGTTTGTCCCTTAATCACTTGATTATGTTTGTGCAGTGGGTGAGGAGCAAAGACCTGGATAGATCACACACACACACATTCTCACTCTCACTCACTCTCACTCTTATCCTCATAATGATGCACGGCTCAAGACAGTGGCTCTTTAGGATCACCTGCTTGGTGTTTGAATTTCTACAGTATGGTGAGTAAAATTTTAGTGTCCATTTTTGTATCTGTTCATTCAAATAATTGTCATTTAATGAAAATCGACATGTAGCAATTTGCATGTGTACATCAACAAAGTCCTTGAAAGAATTTTAGATAAATATATAGTATATACAGCAATAATGAATTCAGTGATAAACTTGATCAAGTTAGTCAAGTTTTAATCAACTTGACGTTAACTTTTTTGATGTTATAAGAACACAACTATCTACTACCTACAAAGAATGATTTAGAGACTGGTTTTGATCGAATTTTGTGTAATTTATGACATATTTGTTATTTAAACTAGTTTTGTATTTCTTTATTTATGTATTTGCATACAATGCCCTCCACTAATATTGGCACGCTTGGTAAATATGAGCAAAGAAGGCTGTGAAAAATTGTCTTTATTGTTTAACCTTTTGATCTTTTGTTCAAATAATTTACGAGTACTCTGCTCTCATCAAACAATTGCAAACACAACACAGGTTTATCAAATAAATAAATAAATAAAGTTAAATATAGGTGTGCAACAATTATTAGCACCCCTATACATTCACATGAGAAAAATATATTTGAAATATATTCCCATTGATATTTTACATTTTTAGTGCACCTGGGTGAGTAGGAACAGGAAATTTTTCAACCATGACTTCCTGTTTCACAGGGGTATAAATATGAGATAACACATCGGCAAATTCCTTTAGTCATTCATAACAATGGGTAAGACCAAAGAAGATAGCTGTGATGTGCTGCAAAAGATTGTTGAGCTTCACAAAATGTGAAGTGGTTATAAGAAAATAGCACAAGCAATGAAAATGATCACCTACATCACCACAAATTGTTTGGGGTTCAAGAAAAAGCCTCTACTCTCATCCAAAAACAAACTCAAGCGTCTTCAGTTTGTCAGACACTACTGGAACTTCAAATGGGATCGGGTTTTATGGTCAGATGAAACCTCAATAGAGTGTTTTGGCAATAAACGCCAGAGGTGGTTTTGGTGCACACAGTGAGGTAGCCACATGGAAAAGTACCTCATGCCCACGGTTAAATATGGTGGTGGCTCTTTAATGTTTGGGGGCTATTTTTCTGCCAGAGGACCTGGACATTTTGTTAGGATACATGGCATCATGGACTATCAAATATCAACAGATATTAAATGAAAACCTGACTGCCTCTGCTAGAAAGCTTAAAATGGGCCGTGGTTGGATCTTCCACCACGACAATGATCCAAAACATACATCAAAATCAACACAAAAATGGTTTACTGACCTCAAAATCAAGGACCTGCCACAGCCATCCCAATCCCCTGACTTGAAACCCATAGAAAACCTGTGGGGTGAACTGAAGAAGAGAATCCACCAGCATGGTCCTCAAAATTTGAAGGATGTGGAGAGATTCTGTATGGAGGAATGGTCTCAGATTCCTTGCCATGTATTCTCCAATCTCATCAGGCATTATAGAAGACTCAGAGCTGTTATCTTGGCAAAGGGAGGTAGCACAAACTATTGATTAAAAGGGTGCCAATAATTGTTGTATATTTAACAAAGATTTTTTTTGATAAACCTGTTTTGTGTTTGTAATTGTTTGATATCAATGAGAGCAGAGTATTTTAGTAATTTTTTTTTTTAAACAAAGATCAAAATGTTAAACAATAAAGACTTTTTCACAGCCTTCTTTACTCATATTTACCAAGAGCACCAACATTAGTGGAGGGCAGTGTATATTATTAAGAGAATATTTGTGATATTTTCACGAAACAAGGACCTTGTTATTTGTAATGCAGTGTGCATTTTCTAGCTTGAGCTGTCAACTGTAATTATGGCTTGATATTCACAATGTGTTCTCCCACACACACACACACAAAGAGAGAGCCTGGAGATGGTACAGTGGTGGGGGTGGGGCACATTATTATTGTAATGAGACTTGGGCATGCGTGAGGGTGAAGGTCAGGGCATGATTGCTGAAAGAAAAGACATTCATATTTGTTCATCCATTATCTTTTGTGTTTCTGAACTACATTCAAATCACACTTTAGGCTTTGACTTATTTTCCATGCTTGTTTCTGAGTATGCAAAGCTGTTTTTGTTTAGGATGCATGCTTAATAATGTAGATTTGGCTTTTTTTTTTTTTTTTTAAACTCTGGCATGGTTTACTATTTACGTCATAATATCCATTTATTTACATGGCCCCTAGGCATATTATATTTCTAGGAGAACCATTTGCACCTCTTTTTTTTTTTGAAGGAAATATATTAAAAACTAAAGCAAACCCTATACTGAAGTACCCAGAAGATATTTTCTAGGAACACTCTGTTGTGAATGATGCACACTTATTTTAAGAAAGTTAAAAGTGCAAGTATATATTGAGCATGAATATCAGTTCACATTTTCCATACCTTTCATACCTTACACTTCTCTGTTGAGTGTGTAGTTTTTTTTTATTGTGCATTTTTACCTTCGCACATTTGTCTTTGTGGGGTTTTTTCCCCCCATTGATTTCTTATATAAGTTGTAAGAATGTAATCTTTTCAGAGCTGTTATGTCTTGCAGATGTTTCTTTACTGACCTCTTAAATGTTTACTAATGCTTCACAGACCTATCAGAATGCATATTTATTTTTGAATTATGCATTTGAAGTAGGAGAGAAGTAGGATTTGAAGGGGAGAGAAGTCTTGATGGTGTTCTCTGCTGCCCTCACCACTCTTGATAGTGTCTGTCAGTCCTGGGCCACGGTGATGCTCCTTGTGAGAAGACTCTCCACAGTCCCAGTGTAGAAAGCCCTCAACACTTTGTAGGAGACCTTGAACCTGGCCAGGCATCATAGATGGTAGAGGCGCTGACATGACTTTCTCACTAAGCAGTTCATGTTTGTTGTCCATGAGAGGTGTAGGACTCCTAGGTATTGGACGCTGCTCACGCTCTCTACTGTAGCCCCATTGATCATCAGGGGGCTGTAATTCCTCACCTGCTTCCTCTAATAATCAATAACCATCTCCTTAGTTTTGTTGACATTCAGGGAGAGATTGTTATTGCAGAGCCATGTGGAGAGGACGTCTACTTCCTCTAGGTAGGTTTCTCATTGTTGTTAGTGATGAGGCCTACCACCACTGTGACATCGGCAAACTTCACCAGCTTGTTGGAGCTATGTTTGGCCGTGCAGTCACTGGTATTAGGGGGCTGTAAATAAAAAAAATAATACCTTTATTTAATACCTCTAAATAATACTCAGCATCATCTGGACCCTGACTCCTTTTTCTGACCAAGACAAGCCCACACAGGTATTACAAATATTAAATAAAGAAAGAAAATGAAGAAAAAGATTTTTAGTTACCTTTGAATACCTTTATGCATACTTATTTTTTGTTAGATGTAAACGTGTGTTTCTGTGTAACTGAGTGATTGGTAATAGTAGCATTCTATGAATTTTATGGTCCAATCTAACTTTTTATCCTACTTTTTAATATCTGTTGAGAAAAACATTTGGCTCCTGAATTTCCTGTGCTGGCTCAGTATTGGTAATTAACTGGAGGAGTGTAACAGTGTCTCTCTTTCCCATGTCTAGACACAGTGCGTGTCACAGTGAGGGAGTCCACTGTGGAGGTGGTGCAGGGCGACTCAATCACTTTACCCTGCTCATTTTTCACCATGAGCCCCCTGATCCGCCTCAGTATCATCTGGACCCTGACTCCTTTTTCTGACCAAGACAATCCCACACAGGTATTACACTCCATTTAGATCAAAAACAAATTTCCTTAATTACCTTACTGTTATCAACAATCACAGCTTTGTATTACAAATATGTTGTTCTTTAGTATTTATGACATTAAAGAGACCATAAATCAATCTACAATTTTCCACCATCATGTATAGACACGGTCATTTTCAGTAAGCAATTTATCCTGGTCACTTGTGTAGCTCAAAACCAGCAAAAGTACTAAAACAGTCACACATTATAAAGTTATGAAGGTTTTTAAAATTATGTTTAATCATCTACAGAAAGAAATTTTACTTTGTTGGACATTTAGATTTTTTTTAGGTGCTACTTAACCTTACTGTTACTGTTACACTCTAATTTCCAGAAAAGAGGAGTATGCATTCTTCGCATGTATTTGTTAGTGATGAATTGTTTACATGTGTACACCAGGTGATCGCGTATGATCAAGGGCAGGTGATCGAAAGCCCCTCCTTCACCAGCAGGGTGGAGTTTGTTGACATGCCCTGGAGCGCTGATATCATCCTAAATGATACACGTGTTTCTGATGCTGGCATCTATCGTTGCGTGGTGAGCAATCCACCAGAGACAGGAGACCCTGGAATCGGAGAACTCAGCCTCAGAGTCCTGGGTAAGAACCATTTAATCCTCAGCTCCTATGAAGGTGGCACTAAATCTGAAACTAAACTGCTTTATGTGGTCATGTGTCTCTGCATGTTGTTACTTGAGCACTAATTTGGCATGGCTTCTGAGAGTCTGATGGCTGTCAACAAAAATGTCCACTTTTAGATAAATATTAGTTTTAGGGTTCTACACTGACTCACTAGAGCTGTCTTAGTTTCTTTTGTAGTGAGTGCCTGCTTATATCCTTTATCAAAGGACTGATTAAAGGAGCAGTTTGTCATTTTTACAGCCCTCTGCTGCCTGAGCAGATTTTGCATGTGGGGACATATTTCTGTGCCAGAAAAAAAGATCAAACCTAAAAAAACGAAACAAACAAACAAACAGCCAGATATATTATTTCTAAAGTATCTTTGAAATTCTATGATTATCATAAGTCTGTAAACATTTTTAATCTTTGCAAATTGCACCTTTAACAGTCATATACATAAATACAGTACTGTGTAAAAGTCTTGCAAAGAAATGCTATAGAGCAAAGATGCCTTCAAAAATAATGAAATGAAATGTTTCTACATTTAAAAACATATTATAAAGAGTAGTAAACAGTAAGAAATTAAACAAAGACAAAAAAAAATTGTAGTCTCAAGTACAATTTGTAGGAAATTAGCTGTAAGTTTTATTGAGCATCTTGCAGAACCAGCCACAGTTCTTCTGGAGACTTGGAAAAGTGGTCTCTTACGTGACATGCTGCTTTCTTTACTGACATACAAATATATTTCTGTAACATTTCATTTTATTCTGTAAAATCAACATTTGGAAATCTAAAATGTTTTTGTACTGACTTGATAATGTAGAAGTCATTAAATAATCTATAACAAAATTTGTACTAAAAAATAAAGAAATAGGGTGCCTAAGACTTAGACTTGCACAGTACTGTGCATGCTATATAAATGTACAATATATCTGGCTTACTGGATGGTGTTGTGTCTGCTATAGTACCCCCATCACTGCCTGTGTGTATATGGGAGGGAGAGACTGATGTAGGTGGCGCTATGACATTGACATGCCTTGTGATGGAGGGTGTCCCCACTCCACAAATGAGCTGGGAGAAGCTGGAGCCAGATCACATAACCTTACCCATCAGTATGGGGGGTAACAAGTACATTTCCATTATCAGATTAAATATGTGATGCAAAATTTGACATGAACTTAAAGGCCCCTAAGATATCAAAGCCATTTCTATGTATTCGTGTCTTTTCTTTAGGGGAGTTAATGGGCTTGGTGCAAATTACAAACATGTCTGCACAGGACTCTGGTGTGTATCGCTGCTCTGTGACCAACGCTCTGGGCACACAAAACTGCTATGTGAACCTCTCAGTGTACACCCGTGAGTTTCCACCAGATCGCTTTGCCCAGTCCATGTATTTCAGAATAAATCAGAGTATTTAATTCTGGTGCATTGTTAGAATTCACTCCAGTGCTTGTAATCACTTTAGTTTAAAGTACTTAGTGCGGGGAGGGGGAGGGGGGGGGGGGGGGTGCTCCAACAGAACTGATTATAGAACAATTCTAATCAGCCTCTTCTGGCACCTTTTCTGAAGAATGTAGCTGAATCAATAATGTCATTTTAGCCACGACCATCTTACCCTATTCATGATTATAACATGCCTGTAAGAACAGTATGTTGTTGTAGCCAGTCTCTCTCCTTGTGCAGCGACAGAGAATGCCCCAGGCCTCCTGCAGGGGGTGCTAATCACACTCTCCATGGGCCTGGTGCTGCTGACCCTGTTGGCACTGGTGCTGTGGCTCCACCGCTCGGCTCAGGAAAGCAAATGGACGGATGGCCGTGTAGAGGAGTGCTACAACGAGATCATATACACTCCCTCTCTAATCAAGCGCTCATTTGTCTGAGATTTTTGGATTGGGACTGCATTTGAATCAAGGTTTTTAGATGTTTTTTGATCTGCATCATAGGGGTGCTACAGTTGGTCTCATTAAAATACAGAATATTTACTGTACCTTCTGTAGTGTAGAGCATACTCCTTGCTGCTGTGTGAATAAGTCAGAAATGTACTCGGCCTGACTGTCAGTGAAGTTGATTAAAGAGGTCAATTAATGATGTATAGTTTGATGGACTGGGATTTCCCAGATTCATTTATCTTTTATGCTATACTACTGTTGCTCAGTAAAATACTGAGCATATTAATAATTTTTTATGTCAAACTTATTGCTTCAAGACCTTAATAGGTTTTTGTTTGGATTTTTGATTTTTTCCAAAATGAAATTTACTTAAAACACTGTAAATTGCATACATTTTCTGTAGTTATTTTGGTTTCCAAAACTAAGGACATTAGATAAAAAAAAAAAGAAATTTCTTTTTTTTTTTTTTTGCCATGTTCCTGCTCTTTGCTTCTAAATTACACAATCAAAGACTTAACATAGCCTCTACCATCATTCACTCACACCATATTAGAAACTCACATTTAAACACTGCTAAATTAAATATTACTTTCACAATTAAAAGACTGCAGCTGATGAAAGTTTGTGGGAGTGTATTTAAGCAATTGTAAGCTCAATCTTAAAATGAAAGGGACTTAAAGAAAGCTGTTAAGATATTGCAGTTCACATAACCATTAATTGAAGTACCATTTTTCCCAGCAACCTTGGTATGACAAAGCTCAGAGACAAAGAAACTCCTCTTTAATGTTACTCCCTAACATGCTACAGTAGTCTTGTTCATACAGCTCCTGAGCAGTGTACTAAAATTAAAACATAAATATATAATCCAATAGTATTTGTATTGTAGCAGTATTCAAAAGTCAGGATTAAATACAGGACTTTTCTAAAGGGACCTTTTTTTACTCAACATAAAAGAAATGTTGAGAGTAAGCACAAGACTATGCATGTGTTCTGTTGAATTCTCAAATCTGATTGGTCAGAAGGTATTGATCCATTTTCTATAACCATAGCTCTAACAATAGTGCTGCCTGTAATTCAATTCACAGGTTTATATGAACGTGTTCGTTGTAACACATCATTTGCAGAGTAACAACTGTTTCACAGGGATTCTCCACACAAGACTAATAAAGAAACTAGAATCAAGAAAGAACATGCATTCATTAACAATGTGAAGCTTTCTGAATGGAGACATTGATCAAATATTTATGGAAGGAGTCTCCATTGTCAGGAACAGAGGTAAGAATGTAACTATATCTTCCGACTCAGGAAAGTCTTTAAGATTGTGGACTTTGTACTTTCTGGTTTCTCAGTAACATGACAAGCTATTATTGTCTTCTTAACTGAGAGAGAGAGAGAGAGAGAGAGAGAGAGAGAGAGAGAGAGAGAGAGAGAGAGAGAGAGAGAGAGAGAGAGAGAGAGAGAGAGAGAGAGAGAGAGAGAGAGAGAGAGAGAGAGAGAGAGAGAGAGAGAGAGAGAGAGAGAGAGAGAGAGAGAGAGAGAGAGAGGACTGTTTGTAACTGCTATACTGTAAGTCAGGGGTCTAGAACATATGGCTCGTGAGCTATATGGCTCTTTCAGTGATTGCCTATGGCTCAACAGCAAGAAAAAAAAACCTATCACGAAAGCTCATTTGCCAATTCCATCTAAACTCTACATCTTACACATTTAAAAAAATTATATCATTCATAATCAATACCTGTTTGTCATGTATACACCAACTAATTGTGATGTGGCACAACAAGCTCACATTTCATTGGACAATGAGGAGCAGAGCACTCTAATTCATAGAACGGTTGAAAATTATAGCCAGTTTTTTCATTTTTTTTTTAAACAAAGATGAAACAGCTTAAAGTAAAAAAAAAAAAATTGGTCTTACATAAATACATCTTATATTGATTTACCAGTCGATGAAACAATCAGTTATTTAAATGACGTCTAAGTGCCATCTACAGGCCTATTAGGTGAAGTGCAGGCTCTTAGGTCAAGAACACGCAAAATGTGAAATGGTGTTTATTACATCACTTTTTATAATTATGCAATAATAGTAAAGATAATAACTAGAATAATAAGAAAACATAAAAACTAATTTTTTTTTGGCTCATTAAAGAAAACAAAAATCACAACTTTCTTTTGGCTTTTATGGCTCTACCAGCTGAAAAGTTTCCTGACATCTGCTATAGGTCATAAAAGAAACTTGTTTCATGGATTTTACACAACATTAACTGTGACTATAAAATAATGATAGTACAATGACTCATTTGCTAATAAATGAAAACTTTGTGCTGGCGAATTGCTGTGATGCAAGAGGAATAAAGCACTTCAAGATGAGCGGTTACAGTGAGGTATACAGTAACTCCACTTATGAATGGCCGCATCTCACCACTCTACCTTTGATGATTTTCCTATAACAGCATAGGGCTGGCAATATGACAAAAATATATCATGATACTTGAGGACATTTCTATGATACATGGTGCGTATCACAATATATTATTAAGCTAATAAACGGTGTGCAAAACACTATTAAAATAATCAAACAAAAAACGTTAAACTGAGTTTGACGATACTTTTCTTTAATGCCTACAAAGATGATTAAGGTTGTTTAAAAATGCTGTCAAATCAATGGCATCCATCTAGTACCATTTACTTTGTAATGATTAAAAACACAAAAATAAATAAATAAATAATTTTAAAAAAATCACCACACCAACAATGTCAGAAAAGCTTACCGCATAATCATTTATCATGATATAGATATATCGCCCAGCCCTATAACAGCATGCCCTAAAGTATTTTATTCTTTACTTGAAGTGCACCTATTATGGTTCTTCAAATATTACCTTTCATGTAGTGTGTTATAGAGCTGTTTATGAATGTAAAAAGTCTGCAAAGTTTCAAAAATCAAAGTGAAAGACAAATGGAGTTATTGACTCTCAGAAAGAAAGAATCGATTCTGAACAGCTGAAACGAGTCGTCAGTAATTCCAGACTTACCTCCTGTACTAACCTACTCAGGTTTGTAACAACCTAATTAGTAATGCTGCAATTTAAATTATGAGCACATTAAAATGTTTTTTGACCTCGGATGCATGTAAATCTATTGCATGAGACCTCAAACAAAATTAGGCATGTTTCAAAACCATAATAGGTGCGCTTTAAATACTCCTCTATACCTGCTTAAAACTTTAATCCTAAATATTTTGCAAGTAACCTTCTCAACCTTTCTGGGAAACAAAATTTTCAGAACCAGCAGCAATGACTTCACACTAGACATGGACTAGCAAGACAGAAAGAAAAAGGAAAGAGGGGGAGAGAGAGGGAGAGAGAGAGAGAGAGAGAGAGAAGAAAAAAACAAAACTCCACCACATTCAGAAAGATCGCTCTGCAAATGATGACAAAAAAAGCTTTAATTTAAATAGAAGAAAAAAGATCACATTAAAAAAAATCTGTACAACCTTTAATATTGAATAACAGCTTTTAAATAAAACAATACCCCATACATAACTAAAATGTGATTTTTTTTAAAAAAAGAAAAAAAAAAGTGGGATGTACTATTTTACAATGTGTGTGCAAAAGCATTATTAATTGATTTCCTTCCCAAAACTGCATGATTCAAAGGTCAGAGAGCACTTTAGGATCAGCTCCCTAAGATAGTGTCTTTGAAAAATAACCAGGAATCCAATAATAAAATAGATTTATATACTTTTAAATATATATATGCATATATATATTTATATACAAAACACACCGTTTATAAACGGCAGAGATTCATTCAATCCCTTTTTATTACCGACACCAGGGACTGTCCAGTAACTTGTGCTTGCCTTACTCCAAATCAGAAAAAGAACTCCCTGTAGCTTTGGAGAGTTTACCTTAAAATGAGAGAGATGGAGACAAACAAAGAACAGTGATACAAATGTTTAGGCCAGTGGCCAAATCGAATCGGGATCATCTATAGGAGTTAGAGTCAAAATGATAAAAGGGTCATTGGATGACCCGTGCAAAGCATGTGAGGGGACAAAATGACCAAGTTGGATCTCGCAAAACAAAGTAAAGATTTAAAACCTGAGACGGGCAAGATAAAGCAAATGGTGCCGTTACCACGAAGAAAGAAGGTGGCTGCCACAAGGGCACACTAGACACACCTAGTGAACTCTACACCTAGTGTTCCACTAACGTTTATCATGAGATCCATGTGCTACCATGTATGAAAAAAAAATTCTAGGACCTGAAGGATTTCAAAATCATTATACTGATGTGGTGGTGATCACCACACACACACACACACAAAAAAAAACATTTTAAAGTTTAAGGACCTTGGTACTGTTTTTTTTACACCTCCCAAAACTTTAAAGGGTTGTATGGAGTGTGACTGAAGAATATTGAAATTAGATTTCGGGTCATTTTGCATGGTAATCTAATTTTTTGCTAACGCTCAATGACTTCTGAAGTGAAGAATTAACAATGACCTAGGTGTAGTGAAATATGAATATCTTTTGTTTAAGAATATATACTGTTAGGTACAAGTTGTCATTCTATCTCTCTGGTATGAGAACCACTGGGTGGATTTCCCATACCTTAATTTGTAGAAGTCACAAATGTGAAGCCCTATATGTACAGAACAACAGACCAAAATAAAGCAGAGAGAAAATGAGAAAGAATGAAGTTCTCCAACAGAACATTCTTATATTGTGGTGGGGATTTCACTCAAAGATGAAGTCATGGCCAATCTTGGGCCTAATTCCAGTTGAATGATAAAGCAAACTAGACACTAGAGAGTGTGAAAGAAGACCTCTCAAAAGGTCCCTAAAATCAGAGTAGCATTACCTTTCCAGTTAGCATCAGCAAATGACAACCAGGTGCAATGAACAAAAAAGCCAAACCCTCCACCTTCAAACAGCAATCAAATAAATATGTTTGTTTTTTTTGTTTTATACGTGTATATCTTTATTTGTTTTTGCAAAGTTCTTCCAACTAAAACGCTGGAGATTAAAGGTGAAAAGGAGCAGTAGTTTGGTTAGTTCCATTAGTAGTAGAGGGGATGTTGCAGTAGCAGTAGTATCACAGTAAGAGAAGCTGTACTGCAGATGCTTGCTGATCGACAGCAGTAAGAGGCAAAGGAGTCAGCATTGTATCCCTCCCACTCCAGCAAGTCCAGAGACCACTGGGATAGAGGGTAGGCCTTGGACAGGGCACCCAAAAAAAAAAAAAAAAAAAAAAAAAAAAAAAAAAAAAAATGGAGTACTTGGAGGAGTAAAGATATACCCTCTTTGTAAGGATGGTAAAACAAATCTGAAAGGTTGATCCTTTTGCTTCAGGTTTGAACCCTGGTCATATTCAGGGTTCTCCATTTTTTCCTCTCCTTAGTGGACTGTAAACTATGAAGGGAAGAGCACCAAAAGTCATGGGAATTGTCTGAGCTTAAGTATGTCCACATATGTATTGACATCTTTTCCCTGAAGGGGTGAACACAGTGGTCATGGGTTCTCAATGTCGACCAAGTTATCTGTGGACACTGGAAATTAAGGTGTCATTCTTCATTAATAATTGAATTGCTTCAATTTATGTCTCCAAAGTGCTGTACATGAACTCTGGGAACAGGAACTGTGGGTGGGGGATGGAGTAGGCGTATCTATCAAGATCCATGCCTGTAGAACAGTAATGGTGTTTCTTCCTTTCTTGTGTAGATGAAGACCCTTCTGACTCTTTTGGTGCTCAAGAGCCCAGGTGGATGCAGGGAGAGAGAGCTTTCAGCCAACAGTCTCTGCTACAGATAAGACTTTCCTTTTTGTTGAAGTTTCTAAGAACCTTTACACACCCACCATTACATAGAAAGAAAAATCTTTAGATTGTACTGGCTTGGCTTTTTTTTTGGCTTCTGAGCCATCAAGTGAATTTGGGAAAAAGAAAAAGAAAAAAAAAAAAAAAAAAAAAGAAGATCAGGAGGTTCACAACATGGTTTATAGCTTGGCCGTACACGGGGTGTGACCTGAAAGCTATTTTGCTGTGCAGCACCTGTTCCTAGAGTGCTCCCATTCAGGGTAAGCGAAAAATGCTTCAAAGAATATCAAATCACTGCAAAAGCACAAAGAGGATGGGGGGGGGGGGGGAGACAAAAAAAACAAAACAAAACAAAATAAAAAAAGCAGTTGAGGGTTAAGCTTGACCTCAAGTAACAGAAAGATCCCAGCTATCTTCAACAGCTAGATTGAGCATGGATTCACCAGGAGACCGGCTCCGGAGCTTCACTTGGTCTAGGCCTATTTGTGCAGGTTAGTCTATGTAGAGGCTCATCACAGGTGCTCAAGTAAAGGCAGTTCGGTAGCCTCCTCCCGTAAACTCGGAGGATCTGATGTAAGGGGTGTGGTCTCTGTGGGCACTGAAATAGCCACTGCATCCTGTGTTGGGCTGACCTCAGGGGGCGGGGCAGGTGGGACAGGCTGGAAAGCCTAGGAAACAGTCACATTAATAAATTCGTTTTACAAATCACCAGCAAGACTATAATTACAGCACCAACCAAACCAACTACAATTAACTTTAAAACCAAAACATAGAATTTTTAGCAACCTTTGAATTTAAAATAAATTGAAAGACAAGGAATAGTGAATGAAAATGTGAAGTCTTTTTTTTTTTTTTTTTTACTATTATATCGCTGTGGAAAAAGAAAAAGGTAAATAAGCAACTGTCTCCTCACCTGAGTGCGGATGCAGTGAGACATCCCTCCATCCCCTTCCACTGCCGCTGGCCCATTAAAGCCTTTCCTGCCAGACAAACTCCACTTGCTATAGAGGGCGTCATAGTGCAGACTACTTCCATGCCCAAGCCCCATGCTAATGCCCCTCTGAGAGGCTCTGTGGCTGGCACTGTCCTGCAGGCTGCCTGGACAGAAACGCTCAGTGGGTGGCACAGCCACAGATGCACTGAAGGACAGCTGTGAGCTGGACAGGTGCTGACCCAGCAGGCCCTGGATGGAGGAAGTGCGCTGGAGAGAGTTTACCAAGCCTGCGTCCATCCGGCCCTCAGATTGGCTAAGCAGGGTCAAGGGAAGGGGTTGAGAATGGACAGGCCAGCTCGGTCCAACAGGATTGTCAGTTCCTGCAAACAGAGAGTCAGGAGTTCCAGTACTGAAATGAATTTATTTTAATCTTAAGAAACACTTAAGAAAGGCATTGACTGAAATCTATAGGAGCTTATCTGAAGGGACGTGATTTTTATAGTAGAATAGAGCAGGTAAAGTCCTACCCATGGATGGTTGCACAGTGCTAATGTGGGACTGAGACACAGTGGGCGCTGTACTCTGGGGAGGAAATGCTGCAGGATTGTTACTGATGGAGGAAGATCCACCACCGCAGTCAGAGTCTTCGATATTCCCTCCACTGTTGCAGCCTGCACCACAGCCCTTCTGTAGCCTGCGGGAGAATACAACATGTTAAAAATAGAATAGCTGTGAAAGACAACAGAAGGTCCAGCTAGTTACAAGTGATGCATGCCGTCAGGAGCTTCTTACTGCATAGGGAAATTTAGATTGCAAATAAAGCACACTATGTCAGTGAAAACTAAGAAAGGGAAAAAAAAATGATTTTGAAGTCAGTGAATATTTTGTGACCTGTCCCAGCTACTGATGAACCAAGTGTAGATATTGTGGGGGCTTATGGGCCCTCCCCAGACGGACCGGAGCTGGCTGTGACCTCCAGCGTATGAGGTGGTGAGGGGGGAGACGTAGATGGGGTATCCAATAGGCTGATCACAGGACGAGTTGATCATGTTGCGCAGTGCCTGCTTGGCATTCTGGATGCTGCCACGCTCGGGGTTTCTGTTCCGCAGGAAGACCAGCTCCTGCTGCTGCCCAGCCCAGAGTCCACGCACACACTCTCTGTTCACCTGTAAAAGAAGAGAGATATGTGTAACGTCACACAGAGTGCAACTGCAAGAAGTCTAGACAGCTGGGAATGTATACAAAGAAAAAAGCTGCACCATAAATGTGTTTAGGCCAAATTACACGTGAAGGAAAAGCTTTGGTAATGAACTTACTACAAATGTTTGCTCTCTGATACACATGAATGATTTATTTGATCTTCAGAGCACAATGAATAGAGCTGGTGTCTTTACTGAATTTGATTTTAAAAAAATGTAGATAAAGAACAAATAACCCTACCTGAATGCAATGTCGAATAAATACATTTTTAGATTGATGAAAAAACCTGCTGTGGGTGTTTAAGGCATGTAGAATTTATTTGTGAATTACAGAGCTTGTGTTAATAAGTAAAAGCTGACACCTTGACAGCTGAATCAACAAAGATTTGGCGCTCAAAGCAACTGGCATCTGGTGGCCAGACTGTTTATTAAAAAACCTTTCCAGATCTATAATCGATTATTAGTATTTGATCATTTACAGCATGTTTTTTTTTCTTTTTTTCCTAGGACTGAGTGGCACTAAATCGTTTCTGAAGAATGAGAAACGCTGTGCTAAAATTCTATCATCAGTCCAGTTGGACTGATGCTGCTTGCAGTAGGAGGGAGCACTTCCTACTGGTCAAGTTTCGTGTCTCAACGACTTGCAGTTGGATTCCACAGTACATTTAAGGGAAGAAAAAGCACAATAAAAATAATAAGAAAAATCCTTGAAAAAACAACAGAGTATCAATTATTTGATCAATAATTACAGACAAATGATCTTTCTGGGAAATCCAACAAGCAATCCAATTCTGAGACTTTGATTTTTTTTTTGTGGAACATTTCAATTTTGGCCACCTTTTTACAATGATTTTTTTTTTTATTCAGCCAAACAATATTCTAATGATCTGGGTGGTAAAAACAAAAACATATAAGAGCAGCATTTGCAGTAGTGAGTGCACCTTTATAACTCGGAAGCTGAGGAAGCGCTTGTTCAGCATGATGATCTTGTACTCGTCGCTGCCATCATCCATGACATGACGCAGGGCCAGGAGTGAGGGCATGTTGGCCAGAATGGCACTGCGCCAAACCGGGTCTCCTTCGTGAGAGATCAGCATCTTCTCTTCATTAGCAGTGATGGCATCATACAGCACAGCTGGATCCTCATACTCATCCGGAGAGGTAAAGTGGTCCTAAACACACAGGTGCGAGTAACAGACTCGCTCTTTCTGAAGTCTGATATAGAGCAATTGTCAAATGCAGGCCTATTTTTGTCTGAGCTATGAATACACAGCAGAGCTATCCCAGAAACCTGATTTTAGCTGAATGAAAGTGGAGGCTAGAGGTTTACCTGGTGCAGTTTGAGGGACATGCGCACACCAGGCGCTACCACACGGTTCAAAAGGTCCATGTCTGCAAACACCCACTCATCCCTTGGTGATGTGATCCGGAAATCGCCTTTAAACAAAGCGTGGAGGCCATAGAGGAATGGCTCCAGGCTACAAGAGTAGAAATTCAGAGTGGAATTCATTTCTCTTTTATAGGCCATCGGTAAAACACAACCTGAACTATTAAAAGTCAATCGTTACCTGGCAGACATGCTGTGGGATGCTGTGCCAAGAGCCCTGCGGCCCAGAATGCAAAGCCCGAAACAGAGCGTGACCAGAGGGGAGTCTCTTTCACTGTCCACAGGCTACAACACACAACAGCAAGGGAGGGAGAGTGAATAAACCATTAAGACACCATATGTCCTCACATACCAAATTTCCACCAGTGGTGTTAGTGGTGGGATCTAACATGCTTCTGCCACAAAAGAGTTAGTTCTTATCCTGTAAAACTTTACTCATTTGGTACAACTAGTTGGATGCTGGCAGCCTCAAATCAAAAACATGGCTTAAGAGAGGTACAGTGAGTTTCAATGATTTGTTAAAAGGAAAAAAGCTTAATTTCACTTAGCTAATGCAACTCCTTCTATATGAAAATAGAAGGTGGATTTTATTATTAATCTTGCAGCTGGGAACTACTGTCAGAACTGCTGTTACAGAAAATCAGAATTGAGCATTCAACAGCTCTGTGGTATATTAAAATGCATCATCAGTGGAAAAGATCTGACATTAGTCTATGGCCCTATTCTGAATAAGAGCAGTGCTGGGAGGAGAGACCTTATACTGACCTTCTGTCTGCGGCTGTTGCAGTACTGGATCCAGTCCAGATAGACCATGCAGTAGGCAGCTGGGGTGATGCCAGAGGCTCGGTGGTCATAGTCTTCATCAATATTCAGGTTAAAGGTGGGGTCACTGTCAACGTAGGAAGCACTGAGACACGGTTTTAATGCCTCCTGCACCGTCTCATTGGACAGCCACTCCTCCAGTTTGGGTGAGCGGCTCACATAGTAGATGATACTCTGCAGGAGAGACTCAAATTAGTATTTCAGACTCAGATTTGTGGTATGCTAAAAAACTGTCTTATACCACTATATTTACTAAAATCTAAACTGAATAAATAATAATACAAAAATTCTAATAATTTTGCAAAAGTGGACAGAAATCTCCTGTGAGTGGAATAATGTGAGCAATACCTTGACATAGTAGGTTATCAGAATCTTGCGCAGGTCAAACACCTGCAGCATGGAGGCAGCGTTGTTGTCGCTGATGCTGTAGCCTTCCAGGACATACTTGGTAGCAGCAACCTCCCATGCGAGCCAGCGCTGGCCAAAGGCTGCGTTGAAGGACAGCATGTGGGGTAGATGGCCTGGCTCACAGCAGCAGCAGCCCTCATCCTCCTCCACACCCTCAGTGATTGCCTCCACTTCTCGCTGCTGACAGTATGTACCTGTTTGATCACACACGCAAGGAAGAGATGGAAATGGGACCTTACTACTGAAGAGACTAATGAGTACACAATCAAGTAACATGTTTAAGGATTGTTAATGAAAAGATCAATAGTATAAACATAATTGTAATTATATAAAACAATAATTAAAAAACATTCTACCAAATGCAGAATAAATATATTGAAAGCCATAGATTTAAAAAAAAAAAATATCTTGGGAAAATGGTTTTGTAAATTCAACTTAAATAACTTGTCAAATATGACCTTCATACGATTGAGATGTTCAGCTCACCTCTGAACTCCAGGCCTCTGAGCTGGAAGGTGACAAGCCCATTCCCAATTTCGATAAGGTGCACAAGAGCGTTGAGGTAGTCCGATGCCAGGATGAAACAGTCCCCCGTGCTGTAGGTGCCCCAGCGGCCCAGTAGCAAGTCTCCACACAGAGAATGCTGCAGTGAGCGGGTCAAGTGCTCATAAAAGATAGAGTTTAGGTTGTTGTCATCAGCACCTTTATGTGGCAGAGAAAGGAAGTCAGTGAAGAGGTAGGAAAGGAATTACAAATGCTGATGCAAAAACCCTTATGGCAACACTTACCAGGGTTACGGTCAAGCTGAGTGGCCAGGCGTGTATTAGAGTGATCTACCCTTTTTGTGCTGCATAGGGACACGAAGGTCAAAAGGGGAAGTGGTAGGGTAAAATAATTCAAATACCAAAAAAAATATTTTGTCACAAAAAGTAAGCACTTACTTGTAGTCCCGCTCCCAGAACTTGACAGGACGGGTGTAGGAGGTGACAAAGACAGCACTGCCCAACACAGGATTGAGGGGAGTGGAGAAGAGAGCAGAGAACACAGCCTGCACAAACAACATGGCCGAGTCTGACAGCACAGCAGCCGTTAAGGAAAACAACTTACTACCAACTATAATAGAGCAAAATAATTCACTCATCAATACAATAACATTCTACATGCAACAGTTTTAAAGTATAATGCATATATCATATCATGACTGAGAAGACAAATTATTAGAAAGGTCAGGCTTCCTGCCACGACACACGAATTAATATATCATACACATACGGACTGGCTTTGCTTCCTCCAATTTTTCGTCAAATACTAGTCCTATATTCTGTTTTCCGGTTACATTTTTGTCTTGCATCATTTCACATCATTCTACCTGATGGTGCAGCTCTGTGTAAAAAATCTGGAGGATGTTTTCGGAGGCCGACTTTAAAACACAAGAAACATGATGGACTAATGTTAACCTAGCTACTTTTTACATTTTAATAAGACTTGTATACTTTCCGTTATGGTAACACGGACATGAAGTGGCGTTCCTTGCACGCACAGACATATTGTTCGACTTACATACCAAGATTAAGGTACATATAAATGGTTAACTCATAATCTACAATATAAATGCACTCTGTTTGAAGAAATTCTATGTAATAATTAACCCATAACCAAATTCAGCACTTAATTGTTAACAGCATTAATAACAGTGGAGGATACGGGGCACGGCAAACGGCTGGGCGAAGGCATGAAACGCAGAGCCCCAAGTAATCTGCCATGGAGCGATGTAGGTCAGCACAAACCGCAGCTTATACAGTAGGTCCCACAGCTGCACGAACACAGATTATTAGGTAAATGAAGCACAGTAAAACACTAAATATATTCTACTGGTACAAAAGGGAGACAAAAAAAAGCCTCCGCTAATGCTACTAAATGCTACAATGATGATAAAATAAGTGTCTGAGTGGAGGGTGGATGACATCAAACCTTGCTAAAGAGGATGGACGTGAAGTAGTAGTCGAGCAGGAAGGTTTCAGAGAAGCGTGGATAGTCGAACTGGAAGAAAAGGGCGGTGAAGCAGAGAGTGACGTATTGTTGAGAGGGTGTGCAGAAAGAGGAGCGAAGCAGCTTCATTCCAGCCATGGAGATGAACAGAGCTCGGCCACTGGGCAAATAAGAACATTAACACTCATTACCAATCAAAGTCCGAGCATGAATAAAATGCTGACTGCTTAGCCTGCAAATCATTTTAACTCGCAGTATCTGGGTATCTTTAGGCATTAGGAATTTCAATTGACTGTTTTAAGAACTTTTAAATGCCATCATTAAACACTGAAGACAATTTATACAACTTAGAGCTACACAAATGCTTAAAAAAAACCCCCAAAAACAAGTAGTTATTGGTTTAAGTCCACCTTGTCAACACATTATCATTGGGAAGTGTGACTGCAGGATTTCCACATAAAGCGATGGTCACGCTAGGATTTAAGTGTGTGTATTTTTGTCGGACGCCACTGCAAATATGGGCGGGAACAGGATATGACATCATGTCAAAACTCTCCAAGTTGTTTTTATAATCTTTCAAAGCTGTATTGTAAAGTACAGGATAGCTTGATATTGTTAAAATGAGCATTTCCATTTTTAAATTATTATTATTTTTTTTTGCTAAAAAGGTCATAGTGACATCGCAATCATCTATTGGTCACACGTCTTCACGTGATACGATTATGCAGGTCAGAGTTAATTAGAATTCGAAACCAAATAAAAGCCTAAAGGCAAATCTAAAGCCTAGCGTGACCACAACTTAAGACACATTTTGAAGTCAACATTTAGATTATTACGTTTGTTCAAAGCTTGTTATTTAGCTGCCTTCTGTATCTGTACATGTAGGTGTAATGTGTGCAGCTCCTTTGAATATATAAAATTCACAAATACGGATATGTTCATTAACATCACATTAAATAAAGTTAAAATTGTCATCAGATATGAACAAAAGAGCAAAGGCTGATTCATCCATGTAAATCATGAACACTGATACAAACCAGTCTGCAGTTGGAAAAATAGTTAGTGTGTAACAAGTCTTATCTAATGGAATCATGACCAAATTATGTTTTTAGTGGAGCTTAAAGAGGACTACAGCAGCTTTCTCTTGTATGATATCAGGCTCTTCGTTCATGTCAGAATTTAAAGGGTGAGAATTATAAGGGTTAATAAAAAAACAATAGTACTATACAAACGTGTTCTCATTTCCAAGACATCATTTGCTAAAATTAAAAATACTTAAAACCTTTGTGGTCTGAATTTCTCACACTCAGAGTTAAGGCCTTAATTTCCACAAGATTTTAACATTTCTCATTATTTAATGACCTGCATATAAACTGTAGAACTGAGATTCTTAAGTCAGCAATGAGTATTATTTATGTATGTATGTATGTATGTATGTATGAGAATGAACTTACTAAGTGCCAGGCTTGTCAGGGTTCTGGCTTATGGTGTGGGCCTCTGTGGTCAGGGAGTTGAGCACAACTGCAGGGTAAATAAAGTACTTCTCTACACACTGGAGCCAGGCATAGAGCTTCTCAAACCACATGAGGTGAGCTGCATCTGTAACACACAGGAACATAAAACATGTTGTTGCCTTTCAGAGACAACTCGTCGAGTGCGTGTGTGAGAATACTCACCCCGAACCTCAAATTGGCTGTACTCGCGAGAACGTAGCACTGGGTGGGCCAGGCAGAACCAGGGCAGCTGTTTGCGAAACTGAGGCAGTAAGTAGTGAGTGAGGAAGCCCACCACCCCAGCCAGAATATACAGAACAAAACTGAGAGCAGGCTGAAAGAGAAATAGAGAGAACTCAGGGACCAACCACCAGGCATATATGATTAAACAGTAAACCCTATCCTATTTTAAAAAATAAATCTGTGTCACTTAAGATGATGGACTTTTACATAGGTCCTAAGTCAAATATCTCTTTTTAAAATAAAAAAAATAAATAAAAATAAATAAATAATAATAAAAAAAAACACCCCACACACACCTTACTGTGGGCACACAAATTAAAATCAAATCTGAACCATTACATTAGGATTTAGCAATAATACGCCCCACTTAACTAACTATCATTTTATTTTTTCACTATATGATACATTCCCAGCTTAAGTAAGGCCTTACTAGAGCTAACAAACCTGCAGAGCAATAAAGACAGTACTGGCACTTATGGCAAAGCTGATAATGGCCATGAGGGGACACATGACCAGGTCAGAGTGTAAAATCTCCTTCTATAACAGAGAAAGAAGCAGTGTGAGAATAAGAAAACAGACTTTCACAACCAATGACCACTTTTTGTTTTTATAATTTTTCCAGCAGTTATAAGTGAAGGTACTGAATGTCCTGAATACCACAGAGTTGCGCAATTTCTCTGGCAATGGGTCCTTGATCTCCAGAGGAGGCTCCTCAGGAGTCCTGCTTTCCAACTCTGGAAAGAATTTGGAACGGACCAAAGACCTGCCACACCACAGGGAAAATAAAATATTAAAATGAAGTTAACATCAGCCTCAACACAGACACCAACAAACATAGATGTCTGAATGAGTGGAGCATTCAAATGATCTTCAAGCTGATACTGACCACAGCACAGTGGGATCACTGCTTTGTCTGCTTAAGTGGTATGATAAGGCAAGGAGGAGGCCACAGAATACAGAGAAGAGCACTGGAACATGAGCCTCACCCCATGGGGCCTACGTACAATACAATACAATAAAATGTGCATCATGACATGATAAAATCAGCTTCTGTAGGACTCTTTGTAGCTCAAAATAGCTCACTTACATTGATAGCACCAAGGCAAAAGCCATATACCAGAGCTGCTACTAACACACTGCGTAACAGACTGTAGAGTGAGGACAGGGGGCTTGTAGTGGCTAAAACACAAAGACAGATTAGACTGTGGACTAAAAAGGAGTACGGTCTATGTATGTGTGTATTGATTTCTTACCAGTTCCACCAAACATGTGCATGTCAACCTGCTCCAGCAAACACATGAGAAATGTGTTGACTTGAGGTAGAAGTCCAAAGAGGAAGATGACTGGAAAACACAGAGTGAAAACTGCAAAGAAAACAAAAAAAAAAAATAGGAAGAGAGCAATGTGATCATTCTTCCCGTGATGAGATTTTGACATTTACTAATATATAGTTCTGAAAACTACAGCCATAAATGTTTCTTTTTAATACATCAACAAGTAGCAGCATTTTAAACACAAAACAGCTTCCTATTCACAATATAATCTATATACTATATTAAATTACGTATAATAGTGTTGCAGAACTAACTGTGCAATGGAAAACCGATAATTATAAACAATTGTTAATCATTTTGAATGTATAACTACTAAGAAGATCTTGTATAATCTTACGTACTTTTGAATGTAAGCATGAAAACATAGTTATGAAAAAATATGAAAAATACAGTTTGTCACAAATAATTAGCATTTTATTCAGGTGACTAAAACAAGAAAACAAACATTCAAATAAGCATATATGTAAAATGCATATGGAAAATTCCAATAGTATTTGAACAGTAAACCCAGACACCCCACGAATGTGGACGGAGGATGTGGAAATGAGTATCAGGACTTTAACAAGTGACAAACCTATGAGCATGTCTCTGGCACACAGCAGGAAATGCGCAGAGAAGAAGGTTACTCCATAGAGAGAGAAAGGCTGAAGGTTGCTGGAACGGCCAACAAGATCAAAGACCCAGATCAGCACACAGCACAAGCAGAAATACACCGGCCGGCTGTACACGATGATCCAGTTATGGCCCTGTGCAAGGACATCATACAGGGTTTACCGAGAATAATCTTCCTACAGGTAGCTGAAACAGCTCTCTGAAGCAGTGAGCAAAATAAACAAACGAACAAACAAACAAATAAATAAATAAAATCCAGTGGGGTCGTGTGTACTCACATGCATTGGGGAGGCTGCGTCAGGTTGCACGCTCTTGAAAAAGACAAAGAAGAATTGGTAAAAACGTACAAATCAATGTACAAACTACAAAACTGCACACTCAAAGTGTATTAGCATGCGATTTGCTGTGTCTGAGCTCACCTTCAATAAGGAGTACTGGCAGCTGGCGATGACTAGGCAGAACTGGAAGACCCAAATGTCCCTGAAGAAGCCATGCAACAGCAGCAAGAAGCCAAGAAAAGCCACCAGGCTGGCCAGCACCACCGCAAACACATTCTCGCCAACCCGCCGATTCCTGCAGTGCAGATAGCCAAAGTAAACATACAGAAATACTGCACCCTAAAAACCTTTTAAATGAATAATATGATATAAAAAAAACCACAACAACAACAAACCCACACTAAATGACTAACAATAATGCTATCACTCATGCAATATTAGCTTTCACAACTTCATATGTAATTATAGATGGATAAAAATTATGACTGGCCATACTTTAATTACTAAAAATATTAATCACAGGCAAATTGCTGAGGTATAAGATTAAAGCACTTCAGGACATGATGTTATCTTAAAATAGTCAGCTTCATTATGGTAACACATTGCACTACCACACACTGATTACTTTCCTTTAACAGCCCATATAGTGCTCTATTCCTTACTTAAATATATTAAGTTTAAATTTCTTTTCCAAAGAATATGCCAAAGAACTGAGTAGAACATGCCCAAACATTTCAATTTTAAGTATTTCACACATAAGCCCATAAAATAAATATGATCCACCTGGTAAAATAAACTTTAAATATATTTCAGTACACTCCACAGGCTGATATCTTATAAATACATACAATGCAAGGGTCGGTGTTTAGAAGATATACTCATGTAAACTTATGTACTTGTGGTATGTGATGCCAGCTGGGGAGAAAATATGCCTTCTCAAGATCTGACCAATATTTAAGAAATAGTATGCATTCTCTACTTTTCCATGACCATATAATGAATGTGGTTTCCGTGGATGAATGAAAGCATTGACAGAATTATTACTATAAATAGACTATACATGATCGATTCTATAAAAATGTGACGCTGTATAAATGTCACTCACCTATCCAGTAAGGCCAGAAGAGCCAGCCGGTCATAGCGCACTCTAAGCCACTTTCCCGGCAGCACCCAGAACTTGTAGTACTGTTTCGGTTTGGCTTTCTCCTCTATCATCAGCGTGTTCTCCTGAGATTCCTGCAGGGACTCATGATCCAGGTCAAACTACGGAGTGAGAGAAAAAACAAGAACCACCGATTTAAAACATGGTGGATAATCCAAATCATCAAGGTGCTTGTGAGAAAACAAAGGTTGCGGCTCACCTCAGGTATCTCCAAGGGCACCCTGCGCACCTGCATGCCCTGGAGGACCACAGGTCTAGGCTGCAGCACGGACAATGTGGGAGCCACGTCCTGCACTTCAGTGGAGGTAAAGCTGGAGGACTGGGACTGTCTTTCACGCTCCCTGGAAAAAAAACACAGAGTTTAAACTTTGAACCAAGTGACCACAGGCTAAGGTTTGGATAGGTAAGAAAGGCTATTTGATTGACACTTACTGCACTGGGTCCTCATACCCTCCTCCTGCAGGTCCAAACGTGTATGATCTTTTTATACCTGGGGAATAATGAATTGTTTATGAAAAAGTGGCTCTCTCGCACTAAAGTACACCGGAATGTGTAGTTTTCAAAATAATATGCATTGAATAATTAGCTGTTATGAGAGAAATAAAATACCTAGCAACATCACCCCACTGTTATCCACGAATGCAAGGATCTATAAATATGCATGACTATGCAAATGAATCTCCAATTTTCTTGACATACCAATCCAACCACTTCCCCCTACTAGCTTGATAATTCTATGCTACTACCAACATTGCAATGTTGCTGCTATGAAAAGGCAAGGTAGCATTTTTGAAACTGAAGAAAACACATATGTGCACCAGCACTAGAGAATTGTTGATGGCAGTATAGTAAATTCAGTTATCGATTTGTGTTTGCTGGTCAGATTCATTCAAGTGATAAAAACATTGAGCAATGAAGTCTGGTTTTACCACTCTCATCGTAAAAGTAGTGCACAGCACCCTCAGAGGTGTCGTCAAATGTGGACGCTTCATGCACTCCGCTTCGGGGGAGCAACAGGGAAGAGGCGAACTGTAGGGCTGTGGGGAGGGCACGTGCACGGGAATGGGACGAAGCACGGGTCCGTTGAAGATCTTGGAGGCTGGGTGGGGAGCCCATGGTGGAGGGGGGTGGAGTGGGGTTACTGCCTGCATTATGTCTTCTGCGGATGGCCTGCGTCCTCTTGACACTGCTTACAGAGTCCCGTTTACTTCCTTCCTCAGAGGCCAAAGCTGCAGAATACACAGGCTTGCATTAAGCCTAGATTAAACTGCAAAATTACTTTATGAGATAATGACAGACAGCTCAAACAAGCTCTTAAAAAGTACCAAAACAGGCTAAAGAATGACGATGCATACTAATAAGCGTCCTTGGGTTATTGAGGAGTAATTATAATGCTTTTCAAGACTATACATCAAACAGAAAACACAGTGTGTGCGGTCTACCTCCTCCCACAGCACCTTCTTCCAGCAGTTCTCCTGCCCTCCATCCGGTCTGGTTTCCAGCCCACGAGCCTCCCAGGGAGTCGAGCCTGTGAGCCCTGGGAAAAACCTCTGCGTGTCCAGTGCGAGCCTCCAGGTCAGACTTTGACATGGTAAGGGGCCGTTGAGCAGGAGTGGAAGCTGCTGCTAATGGTAAAATGGTGGAAGCCAGAGTTCCTGTGCTGGTGTGGCCTCCACCAGCACCATCCATGCTGAGCACCCTGGCATGAGTCTTGGCACTGGCCGTGCTGGCTGAGCGCTGTGCACTGCGAGTGTGTAAGGGGCCTACTGCAGCTGGCTCTTTCCCCTCGTTGGGACTAGGCAGCTGTGGAATGGGGACAGGTTGAGAGGCAACTCCAGGATCTGGAGAATAGCAGGAGGTAGACGAACTTGAGTCATCCTCATCCTCGTCATCTGAACTGAAGCGGCGCTGTGAGCCAAGGCTGGAGGCAGCGCTGGCATCACTGCCATCATCCTCATCACTGGAGTCCTCGAACAGGCTTCCACTGTAAGCTTTGGCGCCTAGCCTGCTGCGCACAGGCACATAGTCCCTGCGTTGGCTGCGTCCATGTTGACGGCGTCGATACGAGCCACAGTCAAAACTGCTGCTGCCAGCAGCACCACGTTTACGTGGTGCTTTCCTGCGCCCGGGCCGCTGGGCCACGCTGCCACCAGCACGCAGAAGTTTCAAGTCTTTGGGCCGCACCACTTGCTGCTGCTGAACCTGCAGGGAAAGTGGCTCAACCAGCAGGTAGGGTGCAGAGGTGACAGCCAGGGCGGGTTCTGAGCACACCAGACCTGAGGGCACAGAGCCAGCCTGGCGTGGAGGTGGCACAGGGGGCATAGGTATGGCTCGAGCCTGATTGCAGGCGTCTGAAGGGCCACTGCTACTAGAAGGGGACGAATCTTGCAGGGATGGGATCTGTCCCGATGCATCCTCACCCTCCACGAGAGTTCGATCCAGGCCCTGACCAGGGTGAAGCTCTTTGGAGGGAGATCGTAGCAGTTCGCTATCTGAGAGATCATCTGTGTCGCTGCCTCCCAGGAATGCAGGGTCATCTGGCTGCTGGCAAGACCCCTTAACCAGAACTGCAGAGGAGGGCATAGGGACAGACTTGTGGTGCTGGCCCAGCGATGGACTTTCAAGCTGTGTAGAGTCTGTCTTCTCACTGCGGTAGCTGCTGACTGTACTCAAAGTCTCTCGGTCAGTGGCCACACAGCTGTCTGTTGATCCAGCTGTCAGTGCCACACCACTGTGACTACATGGTTGCTCTGCTCCAGGTCCAAAGGTCACTGGGTCAAGTCCAAGCCCCAACAGGTTCTCACTCAGTTCTTCGCTCAAGCTGCTCTTGATGAGAGGGCTGAGAGGTGCATCGCCCAAGCTTTCAGACTCTGCCGAAGGGCCGAGTGGGGAATAGCCACCCATTGCAGGCTCCTCCGGCCTTCGCTGTGCCTGCTGCTCCAGCACATTGCTGCAAGCCACTGCTGGATCCTTCTCTTCTCCATCCTCCTGGCTGGATGGTGAGGGGGGAATGGAGGGGCAGTCTGGCAGGGGCAGGCTCCCAAAGCCTACTGACTTCACACCACCCACTCCCATGAGCCTGGGAAAATCCCCAGCAATGGCTGCAGCAAGACAGGACTGAACCACACCACTGGCTCCTGTTGGGTCACATACCATAAATAATCACCATTTTGTTTTATGCCGTTATACCTTCTAACAGAGCAACCTGACCTTAAAAGCAATAGCACTGTTGTTCTTAAGGTTAAATACTTAAACTACGGGTGTACAAACTGTGCCATTGCCTTAATGGTAATACTGCTTGTTGGTAAATGTACAGTGAAAATATGTTTTGGGCCCTACTGATTGCATCCTGACAGTTGTGCTGAAGAACTTCTCTGTGTGTCGAATTCAGACCATCACCGTCTTGCTCTTGCATCAGCTCTTTGAGGTCTGGAAAATGCAGAGAAGCATGAAATTAAATCTGTTTCACTCTGTCTCGGATATAAACATGTACTCTTTAGAATTTCTGTGCTTTCAAAATTGAATTGCTATTATGCTGCACACACCTATACACAGCAAATCTAATTATGCTGGCAATATTAAAGATACAGACCTTCATGAATAAATATGCGTCAACAAATATACATACCCTTAGAGCTTCCAGGGTCCTCAAGTTGTGGTAAAAATTCCTGTGAAAAGTAGGCAAAAAAAACAAGCAAAAAAAACACCCCCCCCCCAAAAAAAACAAAAAAACAAACAAAAGAAAAACAAATTGTTACTTTACCACTTTGTACACAAATTTTAAATATTAAAACTATTCTGACAATAAAAGCTTGTTTTTAAGGTAGAATTTATACAACTGGAATGAAATACTTTATTCAAAAAGTCTAACACATGTACAGACCAATAGATTCCAGTTTTGCAGAATTCACATACTAATTCTGAATTTTCATGTAGATGCAAATCATATGTTCCTAACACAAGATTTTGCATGTTCTCTGTAAAAATAATTTGTCCAAAATAAATATGCCTAACAGTCTAAAAAGATGTAGTCAGTCACACAGAGCTCAACAGCAAAGACAAGGATTATCATCACAGACTTAATGTGTGTCATCAGATTTTGCCGAGTAGCTGCTCAGTGCTTTCTGGGTTTTATTCTTTGTATGGTAATGCTGGGTTGAATTGTTGGAAAAAATTTGCTCTTGTACAATGAAAGTGCCCACAAGTACACTCTCCACTGCTTATATCTATAGAGAGCCAATTTTAATATGTTATATATATTAGTATGGGGATGGGACAAGTATTGCTACCCACAGAATAGTTCAACACAGAAAGCTTATAAAAATGGCATAAAGCTTTTAAATATTGCAGATTTCTAGAAATAGCAAACATTTTTTTAAAGGCACAAAATAACCTCTCTAAAGGCACACACACAAAAGTCTGAAACATACTTATAACATATAAAGTTTATTAAAAATAGTGCCAGAGCCCCAGGTGAAGGAGCACCTGCTCTCCGAATAGCTCAAATGATAGACACACTCCGAAATAACTGCTGTGTACTTTATTTAATTTTTTCGGAAATAACTGCTCCAGAAGCTGTGACGCCGATAAATCGCACGCTGAGCGAAAACCAGTAGAAAACTAGCGATCAGAAAAAACTTCCAAACATGCAAAAACCTGCTGTATAAAGTTCTAGAGTTATAAAGGAAGACCACTAGAGCGGAGCTGCTTTTTCCTGATAGTTTCTCTGCACGGCCCTGTAGCGCTGTGCTGATTGGCCTGTACCGCTGACACACAACTCAAGACGCACGCGTAAAAGGTTTGCTTGTGCTGATTACACGTTTGATTTTCTCAGCCTCTGAGTGGTCAATCATGTCGAGTTTGGGCTTGTTTGAAAGCTAGAAGTATCCACAATTGGTCCAAGTGGGTGTCAATCAAGTTAGACTGCCCGATTATAATTTAGGAGGATTTTTCAGCATAGAAAACATAGAAACATTTGTTGTAATTTTATCTGTAATGAGATAAATGATACATAATTTTCAATTAAAAGAACATTACCATACGCAAAGTATGTATTAAATGACACATTTATTCAGGTACAACACAGAACCACCCGTTAAAGAGAATCCCTACTCCCTCAATGCGCGGCTCACATTTAGTATCGGCTCATCTCGCTCGGGACCTCGACCGAGGTGGCACTACAAAAAGTACCAGGTACTATCCACAGTGGAAAACCCCCAAAAAGCAAGCAGAGTCGAGCCGTACCATGTGTTCGAAAGGTACCATTAACAGACCTTTCTACTGACTCTGAAAAACACCAGAAGAAAGATGCATAGGATGCTTGCTTGCCTGTGTGAACATGTCATAGGCTTGCTGCAGGGAGACATGAGGACTACAGATGAGGCCAAGCAATAAACTGCAATGTCTAATGCAAGACACCTAAGACAGTGTTACAGGGAGGACAGCTGATCGTCCTTGCAGTGGAAAATTACATGCAACCATGTGCCTGCCCGCCCCCCCAGACGTGATTGAGAACTTGCAAATGCCTTGGAGGAAGATTGAAGTAACATCTCACAGCAAGAACTTACTGTGTGCAAGTGGTGGTGCAAGAACTTACCGTTACTTTTTCTATTGACCCCCCCCCCCCCTTTGTTCAGGGACTCATTATTCCATTTTTGTTTGTCAAATGTCTGTGAAACTTGCTCAGTTATGTCACAGTTGTTGAATGTTGAATATTTACACATTAAGAAATTTGCTGGAAATAAAAGCAGTTGAATGTGAGTGCACGCTTCTTTTTTTGCCGGAGTTTATATCTTGCATAAGTATTATTTCTGGAGCTATAAACTGCACATCTCTCTTTACATTGTCAGGAAGAAAAATTATTGACTCCCTCATACTCTCTCATCTGCCCTTCATAATCAAAAAAGGATCTCAAACAACACAACCCAGATAAAGTAATCAAAGTTCGCAGATGCAGAACTTAGTTTTGACTATAAATAAATTTGGCTTACTCAGTTTTATCAGGAAAGTGTTAAAGAATTGGGGCCTTGGTCCATAGGTTTTTACATTAGTAACTAAGTAAGTAACTTTAATTATTACTGGGCATAGTGTACCTTGCACAGATAACTAGTATACCATCCCACATATGCAACTGAGGTTGTTTAGCTTTTTTTCTTCCAGTACTACAAAGTGACGGACCACCAAAACATCAAAGTCAAAATCAATTGCTGCATAATCTGTATAGAAAAAAATACTGAGAGAATTAGCTTGCCACACATGATGAGCTTTGGATGGATGTGATCACTGCCATAGCACAATCACATAATTTCTGGTTTACATGAAGTAAAAACATCAGTATAAAAATTAAGCTGTTTTTGTAATTGTTTGTGATTAAATAGCTTTAAAAAAATCTAATCTATATGAAATCCCCAAAATTATTAAATAAATGCACTGTAATGCATGAGTGTTAAAAACGTAAGCAGGGTTTTACTGGCATTAAGTGCTAAAGACCATCCTCACCGAAACCTGATTCAGCCCAAACAAGGAATGCTGGGAGCTGCAGCGCACTGGAGGGGTTGAGTTCACCTTCCTGAACACAGTCATCTCCACACCAACACCACTACCCCTGATGAACACACATACAAGCACATAGCTGCTTATCATCATCATCATCATCATCATCATCCTCCCCAAAGACTAAAGACTGATGCTATAAATAATAAAAGCTGCCTGGAAGCTTTTATTAACAAGGTCAGATTCTCACAGTGCTAAATAACCAATACTACTATAGTACTTCACCAGAAAAGTTTCTGCACAAGTTGTTACTATAAAAACGATAACATAACATATTAGAATGAATACATTACATAAGCCTTGCACTTGACATGTCGGTCAGAGCTGCTGTTATTATTACTGAACTATTCTGACCAATAAGGATTGAGAATTCAGCAGCGCTGTGGTATAAACAGAATGAAAAACCTCACAGTTTAATAAAGTAATGCTGGGAAGCCCCAGAGATGTATCTGTGTACCGGTGTTGGCTGCTGTCCTGAGCTCCAGAACCATCGTCACCTTCCTCCACTCTCTGAAGGTCTGTGGTCAGCGATGCCTGCCTCTTCTCTACAATCTCTCCCAGGTCAAACATCGCATGCAGGCGAAAGTTCACCACCTTTATAGCAGTGAAGAAGATGGCCACCACAGCGCAGTACGCCCCTGCTACTACTACGGTGGGTGGCAGTGCCTGGAAAATATATGAGGAAAAACAGAGCACAAGAATAAAGATAAATAAAGTCTCACTGGAGACACTATCAGAACCAGGGGGGAAAAAAAGACAACAAAAAAAAGAGAACAGTCAGGCCATTTCTAATCTTTCTAGAGTTTACACTCATGAGTGGAGTGGTTAAACTAGCACTGTCGTGACTAACGAACTCATGATGATTTCATCAGAGGAAAATATTCCTCTGACAAACTTTTCAGATTATAATACTACACATGAACACCACAACCTAAAAGTATTCATCACATTGTGATTACCATAAACTTTACAATTTAGAAAATGTATTTCAGTCTAGTACTTGAGGACTCAACCCACTTCCCAGTGTTGTTTTTGCTTGCAGTCTTTAACAATCCTTATTCAGTTTTGACCTGTTTTACATAAACAGGTAGGGTCATGTATTTGTTTACTGGAGTATCTCTGGAGTATGAATACATCATGTCACTAACTCTTACAAAATCAAGGTGTCCCAAGAACCTTGAATCATATACTGTAGTGTTGATTCACTGTTTAGAAGAATTTTATCACATTTGACAATAAGGACATAATGTAAACCATGTTACCTCAAATGTAACTCTTGTTTTTCAACTATAAAAATCTTTACATTTAAATACTTACGATGGAAAGAAACAAGAAATTCACTGCATGCGTTACTTTACAAAGCTTAGCAATTGTGTAGGTATTTAAGAAATGGTTCTGGTGTCTGACGTTTGTGTGTGTGGAGCACAGAAGCCAATTACACCAGAGTGTTTTTACAGAGACTTTGAATCAATGATTCATCACAGAAATATTACTAGTATTTGACAGAGGATGGCGACTCTGAGGTTGTATTTTGTTACAACAAAAAACACTTGATTACACTGGAAATGACAAAAGAGTAGAAAATAGCACTCTACGATTAACAAGATGAGCTGGTTTTGTTGTTTATTGTAGAAATTCATATGACAATATGAACAATAATCATAAAATGTGTGTGTTAGGTTAAGACATCAACACTGAGCAAAAACTTTCAGAATGACTTCAACAAAACGTCTTTTGAAAAAATAGTACATATTACTATGGGCAGTGTCATGAGTATAACTAACACAGCTTCAATCTCAAGTGTTGTCAAAGTGCAAAAAATGTACAGTCTGGTTTTTTTTCCTTGTATAAATAAGAAAAGGCAGGCAGAGGAACATAATCCTCTATTAGTTTTACAAACACAAATCCACTGAAGTTAATTTGGTAATTAGCATTCCACACAACTCGCCTGGACACGTCTGCCAAAACATCCTCACCAGTCAGACCTTTAGATTTCTCTGGTACGTTTCTTTATTCGCTAAATATGGCCAAGAATAACATTTTCAAAAGATAACAACCAACCTCATTTCCCCACCACTAGTTTAAAAAAAATATTTTTTAAAAATTAAGAGAAAGACTTTTTTTCTGTCCAATTCAGGGAGCATACGTTCATCTGAAAAAAGCTCACTGTTGCAACAGACTTTGTTTTCCTGCTGGAAACCAGTGTTTGCGCCACAGAAATGCAGCGAGCCAATCTGATTGCAACCTTCAAGATTCTGAAGCTTTTGGCCAGAAAAGTGTACAAGTCAGAAGTGGGTGGAGCATCAAAGACTGAGACTAGCCAAATATAATTATGTTGTAATGTATGATTATGTTGATTCTGAAAAATTATCATCAATGCAGATTTTTGTATTTGACGAGTTGTTTATTTAACCAACAACAGAAACAGGTTATAATTTTAAACAAACAGATCGAGTTCACTTTCAACATGCAGGCTACTTGCTTAAACAGGAAGTCAAACGGAGCAGTCAGAGAGAATGCAGGAAAAAGTTTTAATATACCAAGTTCGCATGAACTTTAACGGGAATTCACAGTGCGAACGCAAAAAAAAACCCCCCCAAAAAAACCCACAAGCGCACTCTTTTTTGTCATGCACACCTGCAACACCACAGAAGAACTCGTGCATCTCCATAGACTAAACTTTGATGGCAAGAATGAAATAGGAGTAAAAAATGCTAAACCTAACACTGATAGTGTCACTCAAAAATTAAAAGCATGGCATGCATTAAACACAGACAGCAACAGGTCGATGACACACAAGCATAAAAAAAACGAAAGCTCAGGAAAACTCACTGCCTGGTGAATGAAATACAAACAGTTGACTTCATAGCCTCTTATTTAAGTTCAGTGAAGGGGCTTGAACTTTTTTCCCCAATATGGTAGTAAAATGTGTAGCAATTTCACAGTTTAATAATGAAGCCTGTTTAATTTTGGGCCATTAGACTTAATGATGGGACGTCTATGCGATTTACTACCGTTTAGATAAATATGTCGAGAGAAAGATTGATTATAAAATTTCAAATAGCATTTGTTTTAAATACACAAATTCATTATCAGATGATTACAATTATTAGTAATTGTAATTGGTTGTTGATATTATAAGAGGGTATAATCATTAAATTAGTCCTGGAGGAGAAAGTCAGTAGAGGAGCAAGAAGTGAAGTTGTTACTCAGACTTCATTTTGCTTTATATTATTGGGGGGTGGGTTCAAATTGCCAAATTATATTGGTTAGTGAGATTCTCATTTATACGCCATCTTTTAGAAAATTAATTGATTATTTAATCATTAATTATAATCCATTTTTGACTATTAAAAAAACATTCGTTTTTTTTCCAGCCCTAATTACCCCAAGTCTATTCTAGAAATGGTGTCACTCACTACCAGTTTCGATTAAGACACACACACACAAGCTTCAGTTATCAAGAGCACAGTCTCTAGATTGTAATAACAGTGTAATTTCGTATGAAAGTTACATTCACACAGTGGACTGTCAATATGTCAATTTTTTTCTCAAATTTTTTACGCTTTTTCTGTCAACATGCCAAGGTAGATGACGCTGGCGTAATCAAAAGCAGTCCCTGATACCATCAATCAACATAACAGGGCTGACAACGCCTACACGAACATTCTTTATTTGGAAGATAAAACAACTTCCTGGTCTTGGACCTTACCACCACTCACCATGTACAGAAGAAAAGGGAAGGCCAGAAGGAATATCCAGAGGTAGAGGTGGAAGCAGTTGGAGAAGGTGCTCTGGTGGGGGTCAACATACCAGCCTCCGGTCAGCGAAGCCCACACCCCTTGCCGCAAAATCTGTAGTGCTTGAGAGCCCATCTTTTCAGTACCTCCTCCTCCACGTAGCTCAAATCCCTCCTTTCCTTAAAGTCTCTGCTTTAACACTTCCATTGGCGATGACTGCTTCATCAACTCATCAAAGAATCGTTTCCCCCGATAATGATAACGCTCACTGATTGATTGTGATGGACAGAGTCCTGATCACATGCTTCTCTGTCTGGCCTTTGCCAGAGGAAAAGGTGTACTTTGAAAGATGACCACATGAAAACGTTTCTTCTGAGTGACCAGCAGTCTGGGTTTGGTTTCTTTACAGCGGTCCAAAAAAAAAACGCTTCACTAAATACTAACATTCAAAGTAAGGAGAACCTGCAGGCCTGCATATGTGACATTAAGTCAATTAATCAGTCCATGAGTTGAGTGACATTTAGACCTAAACACAGAGAACTGAGCCAGCTTTAAATATAGGATTTGCTTATATTGTGCGAATTGAGAAATTTCCAAAGATATGAAAGAATAAAAGAGCAGGAATATTATATAGGGGTTTAAGACTACAACTTCTTCAACATCCTGAGATATCCAGCATCTCCAGCTTTCAGAATAAAGCTGGAAACCTGGTCCATTTTGTAAAGATATGCAACATTAAACACGCAGTAATGCCAAACTTCTTTAACATCATTTATTACAGCTGGTTATCCAGCTTAATATCTCACTGTATTGAGGCACCAGGTCTAGGCCGGAATAGCATTAGCCACCGTTTTATCACCTCATTCTAGCTCATCCAGCCTCACTAAACTCCAGGACTAGCTAAACCTGTAGGATAATTCCAACTGCTTTTCAAGAACATTACAAATTCATTTCATTGAATTATCCAGGTCCGAACTAGTGTCAGCAAGCCAGTACTGGAGGTCGGTTAACGCAACAGAGTTAGCTAGTCCATACAGTACAGTATAGTCCTTTAGCCTTGCTAGCTAGGCCACTTTCTCATAAACGGGATTTATTATATACGCACATCCACAGCGCTAAACTCACACACGCATATGCAGTAAAGACTAAGCAGCCTCGAGATTAAATAACCGGACATTATCAGCACTTCTGTTTCATGAGCTAGCCAGTGAACGTGCCTGCTATTTCCTCAGCTAGCTAAACAGATTTCTGGCTGATCATTGCATTCTATGGTGCTAGCCAGGTTACCCAATAGCCTGCTAAATCCCTCGAGTCAGTCAAATTATCCGCGAGTGGAAATTCAGCTTTCTGCTCATTTGCTGTTGGTTACAGCGGCCAGTATTTTTGGCACGTTCTCCGTCGCGGCGTTTGATAATTCCTGAAAAAAAACTCGTCTTTCAATCTGCTAATTTCCACTGTCGAATTCATCCATTCACACAGGTAGCAAACACCCACTTACCGGAAGTGAAAACGTCTTAAAAATGATTGGCTGAGTTACCGATCTGTCTTGTCATATCCGAGCGCTGATTGGATGTTGCAGTGAGCGTGTGCTTCGTAACCTGCTTCCTGTTTCACCAATTGAGCATACGAGCTGTGTTGCCAGATCCTCGATGTTAACCACATCGCTTAAATAAGCATCTCGACATAAATGTCGAATTATGCGTCGAATTAGTAAAATTCACTTTTCATTTAAACGTAACTACTTTTTGTTATACGTTTAAAATTGACATTTTAATTTAATCTTGACCTCTTTTTTAAGTTCAATTTTTTTTGCATTCATTGAAAATAGATTTTAAAATTTAAACTTGGTTATTTTTATTTAAAGCCCACGATCTATTATTTTTTAGATATTGTTTGTATTATTGAAACTATTTTTTTTTAATTTGACGTTGACTTTAAATCTGACTTATTTTTGTCATGACTATTTTATTTGAAGTTGACACTTTTTTAAAGAAAAGTTGTCTTTTTAAATGACTATTTTATCGAAAGTTAAATGTTTTTATTTAAAGTTGACCTTATTTACATCTGACTCTATTCATTTTAATGCAGCTTCTTTAAAAATTGTTTAAAATGTTTTTATTTAAAGTTGACTTTTTAAAGGTGTCCTGCACTGTAAATTGCAGCACAGTATACACATTTTTAAGGAGAAACAGAAAGTTTCAGACAAAACTCTTTCAATAACTGTTGTTAAAACATAGCACTGACTCAATGGGGACAAATGAATTAAAACATGTGCAAATGTTAAAACTATAAACATTTAAACATGCAAATATTTTAACTATGGATTATTATCCATTGTTATTATTATCCATTATTGAACAAAGTCATAAATGATGACACTGACCTTGTTACTTGTTACTATTGAGAGAGTGGATGTTAAGACAAAAATTACTCTTTTGGTTCTCGCTTAAGATCCTAAACATTCATTCATTCATTCATTCATTCATTCTTCTTGTATAACCACTTTATCCTGGTGAGGGTCACATTAAATCCAAAGTTTATCTTGGGAACAGGAATACATCCTGGATAGAAAGGCCAGTCCATCCCAAGGCACCATACACACACACACACACACATATTCACACCTAAGAGCAATTTAAAGTCACCAACACACCAATCATTTGTAAAGAACCTCAGCTCTTCTCCTACATCAAAGACACATGTGTGAGGAGGAAATGAAATGATTCATCTAATAGAAGCTGTCACATTTACATGCAACAATTTAAGCTGCTGAACATTACACCCACTAAATCACAGGCCCTAAGTATCTCTTCATGCATTACTACAGGTGTTGTTCACTGTCTCTAGTGCAAGCGATGTAATCTGATGTACCAGAGAAACCAAGAGGAGATTGGCTGATCATTTTACTGATCACCTTCATAGCATCAGAATGAAGGATTTCTCCTTTCAAGTGGTGAGACACTTCAACAGTGATGGACATAACACTAATGACTAATCCTAGTTTGTATCAGTAGTTGTTTGTACAAGGGAAATGGGAGAAAGAGCTCATTTACACTCTCAGAACTTTGGGACTGAATGAATATTATGTTTTGACAACAAGTACATCATCAACTATTTCATATATCAAATGGTTTTGAACTAAAATAGCTTTGTGGAAGCACTATACTTTCACAGCTGTCTGAAAAATGCTGTAGCCCATTTGTAGTTTATACTATGATCCCATACGTTTATATGTCCTCTTACCAATGGTCTTTCTAGTGAGGTCACCATGTCCAGTGATCACAGACCACAAAAATACATTAAAAAAAATCATTATATGCTTAAAAAAAGAAAAACAAACAAAACACTTTATAGTTGGTAAACCCACACTTTTAACCCTAAACAAGTTTTAAGGTATAACTTGAAGCTGTATTCAAACTATTTTACTTTGTACAACCGTTAATTTTTCTGTAGCCCATAAATTTGGTAGTATGTTCAAACCAGGCTACAATAGATCTTATTGTGAGGGAGAGACTGTTTATAGCTGCTTTAACATAAGTGATAACTGGAACTTACTTAACTCTTGAATGTTCCAAAACATTAACTGTACCTATAAATGGATAAAAAAAGCATGATGTCTTTCATAAATTCATCAATTAAAATTCCAATCGTTGTCAAATTGCTGTGGAATTAGAGGAATAAAACATAATGGAACATGTTATTATTGGAAAATAATCAACTTGGTAACAATGGCAATGGCTTCACACAACCCAGATGATGATTATTTTCCTACAACAGCAACAAATGAGCTACAGACACAATGCCAAATATATGTGGACACCTGACCATCTGTATACTCACCTGATGGTCACTGGACATATATACCTCATTTCTCTGTACAATGCACCTTCTATATTTGTACACCTTGTCATTTACATTGAACTGGTTTCTACTTTCTGTACCTCATACCTTTGCACTTTTTATAGAACATAACATTTTATGTATACGTGTGTATATCTATCCATCCATTTTCTGTACCATGATCCTTACTGAGTCTCAGGGAACCTGGAACACATTCACACACACATTCACACACTATGGACACTTTTGGACAGGCCAATCCCGTACCCAGAGGAACATGCAAACTCTCAACCCTCTCGAAACCTCAACCTTGGAGTTGTGAAGCAAATGCGCTAACCACTAAGCCACCGTGCCCCCTTACATTACAATTGAATCTAATCTAATCTAATCTACTCTAATCACACATTCCTTATTTAGTCCCCCATACTATATAACCTCTTCCTCTTCTAGGAAGGCGTTCCACTATATTCTGGTGGGTGATTCTTGGGGGAATTGTCCATTCGGTCACAAGAGCATTAGTGAGGTCAAGCACTGATGTCAAGTGAGGAGGCCTGGGGTGCAGTCAGCCAATTTCTAATTTATCCAAAGGTGTTCAGTGGGATTGAGGTCAGGGCTCTGTGCAGGCCACTCAAAATCTTCCGCTCCAACCTTGGCAAACCATGGAGCTGGCTTTGTGCACAGGTGCATTGTGATGCTGGAACAGGTTTGGGCCCCTTAGTTCCAGTCTTGCAACTTTCTAGGAACAGTTTGGGGAGAGCCCACATATGGGTGTGATGGTCAGCTGTCCACAAACTTTTGGCCATATAATGTATAATAACTGGGAAGAATGATTAAGTCAGTGTGTTCTAACACAGTGAAGATCTTAATGTATGTCCTTTAAGTGACTACAAAGTTTTTTTCTGCATTCTGTAATGTGAAACTAATTTGTTATTCTAATCTCTTCGAAACATAACACATGCTCATGTTTAATTTCTTCTAAAGCAGGCATTGCCATTAGTCTCTTGGAGCCCATTTCAAGTAGCACATGATGGGTAAGGTAAAATGGGTAGCCATTAGGCAGAGGTTGGTAGTAAGGTGCTACATTTTCTACTTTTTGAGTAACTTTTTGGAAAAAAATGTCATTTTAAGAGTAGGTTTAACTGGCCATACTTATACCCTTACTCAAGTTAATTTTTAATCAAAGAAATGTACTTTTACTTCTCTACATTTGGTAGCTTTCCACCATTACTGTTAAATATTAATGAATATGTAGTTTTAATAATTCGCTTATATCACGTATAATGAGGTCACGAGTCTCACAATACGCTGCAGTGGTCTGAATGCATCCACAACAACTGCTCACTTTTCAGCGGCTCAGTCCTGGAAAATAATGGCTTCAGAGGGGGAAGAAAGAGGCAGGACACACACACACAAACACACACACACACACACACACACACACACACACACACACACAAGAGAGAGAGAGAGAAAGAGAGAGAGAGTGTGTGTTGAAAATGACAGGTTCTGTGTTATTCGACTCATCACAGGACTGGGATATGCTGCTTCATCTTGTACCCAGGTTTTATATCATATAAACAGAACAGACAGACTTTCAAGGAGAGGTGTGACTTACAGTTCTCCATGTAGTCCAAGATTCAGGATTTTCCCGTAATTTTAATCAGATCCAAAGTAACTAGTAACTTGTTACTTCAGTAGTTTTCTCATTGGATACTTTATTTCTCTTACTTGAGTAATTATTAACATTATTACTTTAACTGTTACTTGAGTAATTCTTTTTATAAGTAGTTTTAGTTGTACTTGAGTAAATTTTTTAAAACATTTTTTTTTAAACCTATTTTACCCACCTCTGCTCATTAGGTTATTTTAATTTTTTGTATGTGTCATGGATTGGATATAATTTTTATATCCTTTTGTATACAGCAGAGGGCAGTCTCATCATTCTGTATTTCTTAGCAGAAGGAGTTAGTGTATTCAGCAAGCTGTACTCAAAAGCTGATTTCCACAGTGCCATAACAAATCTGTGATTTACATTCTAATTTTATAGCTCGATGTTCTGAATTCATATTTGATGTCCCCCCCCCCCCATATGCCCCCTTTTGTTTAGGCTACAACTGTACCAGAACGGTGGAAGTGCCATCCTGAAAGACAGTTTCAATCCATGCTTTATATGAAAGGATGAATCATTATGCAAGATGGAAATTCAGGATTTGACTCAGCCAAATGAAATTACTATCATTTTGCCAGAGATGAGTTAGAGGAAATGATTCCAAGGGTAGAGTAGACATGAACAAAAGCTGTCTTATTGAGACTGTCATTGATGGCTCTGCAATGCATTATTGCATCACTATTTAGTACAGTGTTATTTGTTTTTGTGTAAATGTTTCTACACAGAGATCACAGCCTGAATTTAAATGAAGTAAATTATGTTTCTGTAACTGCTTTGCATGTCAATGCTTTATTTATAGCTGGGTACAAACGTTCGCTTCCCCCAGGGTTTCTGGGCAGGGGAAATGAAAATGCATCTCTTAAAATATCTGTTGTAAAAAGAAATCTGTTAGATGAATTCCTGCACCAAGACTACAGGCTAAAACATATGGCAAGATCAACAGAAACATTGTTCAAAACAGGTTTTGCCATCAGCTTCTCTGTTTCAAGACTGGATTTAAAAAAGGTATAACATCTGGCACAGTTAAAACAGATCTGTCATGAAGATCGGACAAAACTTCATCAAACAGAGCTAGAAAAGAAAAATTGTTTCAAACATGGTTTTAAAAAAAATTGGTGGCGATGGTGAAGATTACAACTGAAACAATCCAAAACCTGTTCAAAGCATACAAAAGAGATAGGAAACTGTCAAAAGGATAAAGGGTGAGCATTCAAGTTATTAGCAGAGGTTGATGCAAACTGATCTTAATTTGTATTTTCTGCACTGTTAATATTTTGACATACATTATATAATCAAGTTTGCCATGATAATGAAGGAAATCTGTGAAAACACATAAAATGTCTTCTTGCTCATAATTTTATTAAAATGTTACCATAAATCACACTATTTCTTCTACGTCTATGTCTTCTCTGTTCTGTTCTAGGTCATGCTAATTTTTGCCCCCAGTTAAAAGAAGATGGACAATATCACAAAACAGCTTTACAGAAATCTAGAGGCACATTTACTGTACATCTCTAATGTGCAAACCAGAGGTGAAGGTAGCAAGGAAGAAAAAATGCTGTGAGGTGACATAAGGAAGAAAGCTTGAGAGGAACCAGACTCAGCAGCGAACCCATTATCTTCTGTGGGACACCAGATGATTACTCTTCCACAACTGTATATGAGCATATCGTGAACAAGAGTCCTGGGACAGTCTTTATGATTGCAGCAGCAGTTCATAAGAGGGAGTCGAAGATGGATGCAAATGCAGTTAGTAGTTTTATTAATAACAATAGCAAACACATCCAACACGATACCCAGTAAGCATTTGCCACAGAACAAGAAAAGTCAGGTGATCAGCAAACATCAATATCCAGGCAAAGTCCAAAATCTCTGAACAAGGACCAAAGCAAGGTCAAAACCAGAATAGCAATATACAGAAATCAAGGCTTGGCAAGTTAAGGTAACTTGAGGTAACTGAGCGTTACCTCACCAAGTGGATGTGAACATGGAGTCCTTATATACTGCATGGTATATACTTATATAAGTGCGTGTGATTAGAATACTGGTGATTGTTAACGTGACAAAGTTCCCCTGCATTCCCCAATTGGCATACTATCTGTAGTAAATAGTATCCAAGATGAGAGTTAGTTCATCCCAAATTGTAATATGTTAAAATGAGTATTCCAAAGGTACCCAGATGGTCTACAATGTAAAACCAAATAGTTAATTTAACTCAAAAAATTAGAGGAAACTAATTACATCAAAATATTTAAGTTGATAAATCAATATCTTTGAGCCAAATGCACTTAATATAACAAAAATTTAACTCATATTTGTTATATTTAAGTGTATTTGACTTAAAGTAATTGATTTATCAACTTAAACATTTTGAGGTAATTAGTTTCCTCAAATTTTTTTAGTTAAATTAACGATCCGGTTTTACAGTGTACCATTTCCGGTAGAATTTCGAAGTTTGGATTTGTGGACACTTTTTCAGCTAATATTGCCCACAACTCCTTGCACGACGGAAGAGGAGCATTTGACTGTTTTCTTTGCCTAATTCAAGAATGTATTTTAGAGAGGTGTAAATGTAATGTAATTTAGAAAAGTAAATAAAAGGAATGATGAATTAAACATATAGTATAAATTATATAAGGAATAATCAATGAAGAAAAGCTGAGATGCAACAAGGAGTTTGTTTACGGTGACCGTGTTCTCTTCCATTACACAAAGTGTAAGTATGTATCAGTACTTGCATACTCTTTTACTATTCATCTTTCTTCACAAAAAGAGTACATACATTTAGTACACAATATAAATGTGCCAATTGGGATGCAGGGTTCATGAAAAGTTTGTATGCCATGGTGTGTTCTGGGAAACAGTTTCTTGTCAGTTCCAGCGCTGACGTGACAATAGGTAGGTTCATAGTGGATAACAGGTGAGATTTCCTCTGAGGCAAGGGTGAGTCTTGGGTATAAATTGTTTATGGAAGTGTTTAGGAATGCCTGGTTGGATGAACCTTATTGCATTACGCTAGTGAAAGGATTAGAATTTATTGCAAGAAACATGGGACTCAATTTCATATATGCCAGACCAAATTAACAAATTCTCTGATGATTCTGCAAAACCCAGCAGAATCATTTTGGACAATAGATTTAGGCATATAATCGGGTTACAGCTAGAAGACAATATAAACATTATTTATGCAAACCACACAGACCATATTTTGGGAGGCCAATGCCCAAGTTGGCTGAGACAAGTCCAAGTACAAAGCTGAGAGACAATACAGAAAACGTCTAGAGACTGGACCAGAGTCCTACAACCATATTGTGAACAGCATTGTCTTAGCACACAGTAGGTCTCCTGATATCCACTAAGTACTTTGAAATGGCAATTTTATCTGAACATCAGCGCTGACTGAATTCATCCTTTTATGGCTGCCACACTAGCAGCATAATAATACACCATGTCACAGGGCATGTATCATCATTGAATGGCTCTATTGAGCATATTTGTGGCAAGGTAAAAAAAGAACTAATCATAGAAAGACTGCACATCCATCCAATTTTCAGCAATCATTTTCACATGGCATCACATTATTGCACAACACATCCAATATCTTTTAAAATCCATGCCAAACTAAGTTCATGATGTTCTGAAGGCTGACGGAGGAACACTATATTTTATTGTTACAGAATAAACTGGGAACTCAGTGTTCAAAACTGTATTTAAAAAAAAACTATTTAAAAAAACCAGGTTGTTCATAACCTTTGAACAAAAACTCTGAGTTTTAACTCAAGTTAAAACTTGATTTTCCAAGTTACTGTGTGCAGAGACTGACTGAACATTACAAATTACAAACGGTAATCAGTAACCAAAAAAGACAGACTTATTAATGATTTTCTGGATTTCCTGTTTTTTTTTTTTTTTTTACTGGCCATTAAACAACATCTTTTAATTAGAATTATCCATATTGATAAGTAAATTTAAAGCAGAAATGAAATCACTATACATTGTGGTACAGTGTAGAAGTAGAGTACATCAATTGTATGCCAGATTTATGGTGCACTATGAGTAAAATAAAATAGTGCACAGTTTAGGGAATATAATTTGTCCACATAGAATTCAGATAATACAAAATGGCTGCTCCCTAAATAGTGTGTTATATCATAAATAGGGAATGAATTCAGACACAAAATTAGTGGCTCAAAGAGTACTTCAAAGGAATCTTCACCATCAATAAAAGTTTTTGAAACCTGAGGTGGGGATTATAACGTGACAGACTTTGGAAACAGAACATTCCCACTAGGAATGGCATTGTGATGCAATTTAATTTTCAGAACAGCAAATGTGGCAGACAGTAATGATAGCAGGTTATATAAAATAAAAATAAAATAGACCACTTTAAAGTAATCTATCTATCTATCTATAGTTGCAATCAAAATTGTTGAACCCCCATTGCAAATTAGGTTTATTGTCAAGATTTACAGACTTTCAGCTATTTGCAATGAACAAATCAAACAAAAGCAATTGAAATAGTTCATCACAATGAATGCTTCAGGTGGTTTCCCCAAATTCAAATGAAAATGCAGCATATAATGACTTCTAAAGTCTCAAAATTATTCAACCCCCTGAACAGAATCCCTCACAACAGCACAAATATGCAAAACAGGCGTTGTCTCAAGTACACCTGATGCAACTAATCAAGGGCTTCATTAGTTGCACCAGGTGTGCTTCAGCTGGAACACATGAAATACCTGAATTGGCTAGGGGTTTGTTGAGTGTCATGTTTGACTGCATGTTAGAAATATGGCTAAGTCAAAAGAATGATCCAAAGAGTTAAGAGAAGTGATCATCATCCTTCACAAACAAGGAACAGAATACAAAAAGATAGCGAAGACACTGAATGTTCCTAGAGACACCGTTAGAAGCATAGTTTGCAAGTTCAAAGTTAAGGGAACAGTGGTTACACTACCTGAATGGGTCAGAAAAAGGAAGCTATCAACGGCTGCAACCAGACTTCTGAGAAAGAAGGTTGTGAAAAATTCTCGAGTGACTGCAAAAGACCTGCAGCAAGATTTGGTGGCAACAGGCACTGATGCCAGAACTCCAAGAGGTACACCACTACTGACCCCTAAGCACAAGAAAAGTCAGCTCAAAATCATATAAATAAGCCACAGAAGTTTTGGGATTTTGTTCTGTGGAGCGATGAAACAAAACTGGAACTTTTCGGCATGATGGATCAGCGGTATGTCCGGAGGAAGAAGAATGAAGAAAGAACACTCTGTCCACAGTGAAGCATAGTGGTGGCTCAGTGATGTTCTGGGGCTGCTTTGCATCCTCTGGCACTGGAAACCTGCAGTGTGTGGAAGGCAACATGGATTCATTGAAGTACCAGGAAATCCTAGGAGAAAACATCATGCCGTCTGTGTGGAAGCTGAAGCTTGGGCATCATTGGACCTTCCACTGGGACAATGATCCCAAACATTCCTCAAATTCCACAAAGGCTTGGTTGCAGAAGAAGTCCTGGAAGATTTTATGGGACCATCACAATCACCTGACTTGAACCCCATAGAAAATCTTTGGTGGGATTTGAAGAAAGCAGTTGCAGCACACAAACCCAAGAATATTAAAGAACTGGAGGCCATTGCTCTTGAGGAATGGGCTAAGATTCCTCAGGAATGCTGCCAGAAGCTGGTGTCTGGCTCTGCATCTCGTTCACAGCAGGTCGTAATAGCAAAAGTGTGCTCTATTAAGTACTAAAGATGCTTGCCATGAAGGGGTTGAATCATTTTGAAACTGGAGAAATCATTATAAGTTGTATTTTCACTTGAATTTGGAGAAACTGCTTAAAGCATTCGTTGTATTTCAATTGATTTTGTTTGATTTGTTCATTGCAAACAGATGAAAGTCTGTAAATTTTGACAATAAACCTGATTTGTAATGGGGGTTGAATTAATTTGTTTGCAACTGATTGCAATCTATCTGTCTGTCTGTCTGTTCTTACTGGCCTTATGTTCATCTCTTGTCTTTTCTGTGACAACAGCACATAAACTAAGGATGTGAAAGGTAGAGATTGAATCGAAATTATTTAATATTTCAAAAATGCTACATTTCATTTGCTATGTTCAGCCTGGGTTTTATGTAACTAACCCATTTGCATATAGAAGCAGACACAAGTTCATTATTTTATTTCTCTGGATAGTTAGTGGTTATTTAGCACTCAGGAAAGTTAAGAACACATTTATTTAGAATGCTAGCTAATTGGTGACACTGTAAACAGTACAAATTGGCAAAGAAACAACTTGTCTCCGTCGAATTGTGCTTCATGCATTCCAGCTGAAAAATCCACTTCTGTTAAAAATATGGGGGTATTTTTGTTGCATAATTTGCAAAGAAAGTTGTGTTCCACAAAAACAAAGCAAGAAATTAATTCAGAAAATAATAGTAAGTGATTTACACAAACATAATGAGATCTACAAAAGAACAAAAGTAGAAACAAATTTATTCCACAAAATAAGAATTAGTTCTCTAATAAGTTGTTGACTGATCAATATGCACATGGGACATTTGATTTGTGGATTTCTGAAACTTCTCATAGTTATATGTGCATATAAATCCACAAATGTGTGTTTTTTCCACTCTGTCTGCATTAGCCATCAGATTACAAAACACATTTTCACAAATGCCCATGTTACTTTGACCAGTATGTGCAGTAGATCTAGGTACATTTTGGTGGAAATTATTTTATTTATTCTCCCAATTATGCAATAAACATATCTCTATACCTTACCCACTTTTACTGCAAGTATCCACTAGTTACAGCCTCAGTCTATCTGCTCTGTCTACAACCCACAGGATTTCTGATATGTTTTGCATGCTTGGCTGATTACAAACTTCAGAATCTTGAATGTTGCAGATATAGTCAGTGGATTAAAGCTATGTTAAAAGGATCCCTGTGGATCACAGTGGGAAACATTGCTGGCTCACAGCTTTCCTAGGTTTGATCCTAAGCTTGAGTAACTGTCTGTGTGCAGTTTTGTATGTTCACACATGTTCATTCACATTTCTCTGGTTTCCTCTCAGTGTCCAAAAACATGCAGCTAGGTGTGAATGAGTGTGTGAACGAGTGTGTGAATGTGTGTGCACGGTGGCCTCCTAAAGGGGGTGAAGTCTCCTATCTTGCACCCAGTGTTCCTGGGATTGGCTCCAGATCCACTGCGACCCTGACCAGAATAAAGACGTTACTGAAAATTAATGAATGAGTATGTTATTATAAACATATAGATCAATTTATGTCAAGAAATAAGGAAGCTGGAAAACGACTTTTGTGTGTGTGTGTGTGTGTGTGTGTGTGTGCGTGTGTGTGTGCGTGTGTGTGTGTGTGTGTGTGTGTGTGTGTGTGTGTGTGTGTGTGTGTGTGTGTGTGTGTGTGTGTGTGTGTGTGTGTGTGTGTGTGTGTGTGTGTGTGTGTGTGTGTATTAATGTCATGTGCAGAGGAGCTGGAAGGTATTAGCCTTGGTGGTACCAGCTGCCAAAACACAGGCTGAGCTAGTTGAAGTGGTTCAAATCTAGTATAGTGGTTCAAATCAACTAGTATAGTTGGTAAAGATGATATTTGAACCACTTCAACCAGCTCGGCCTGTGTTTTGGCAGCTGGTACCACCAAGACTAACACCTTCCAGCTCCTCTGCACATGACAATAATGCGTACACACACACACACACACACACACACACACACACACACACACACACACACACACACACACACACACACACACACAAGTGTGATATCTGCGACTGTGGTTGTCGGTGCCAGATGGGCTGGTGTGTGTATTTCAGAAATTGCTGATCTCCTTGGATTTTCACACACAACAGTCTCCAGAGTTTATACAGAATGGTACAAAAAACAAACAAACAAAAACCCATCCTGTGGGCAGAGGGTCTGCAGGCTAAAACACTTTGTTGATGAAAGAGATCAGAGGAGAATGACCAGACTGGTCTGTCCTGACAGGAAGTCTATAGTAACTCAAATAAGCACCCTTTACAACTACACATGGTGAGCAGAAAAGCATCTCAGAATGTACAACACATCAAACCTTGAGATGGATGGGCTACAACAGCAGAAGAACACATCAGGTTCCATAGATTCCATACACATCCTCATATGTGTATTTATTTGTATACTCTTGTTTTGTCTGCATGCTCCCTTACCCATATACCCACTTTTATACTGTCTGCATAGTCTGCGTGCTATTTTTTTTTTTTTACCCCAACATTGCACCTGCTCCGAATGCACAATATGACAAATAAACCTTTGAAATATTGAAATTATGGTCATATCAAGCTGGATTTTTCAGCAAAGTTATCAAAATGTCTGGCGAAAGCTTGGAGTCTGGCTTGCAAGCCTACCACATGTGACCTTATGACTTGTGTTTCTGAGAAATGAAAGTTAGTCAACAAGAGCGATTTAAAACTGGAACTCGGGAGTTAGTTTAGTCATGACTCACCAACTTGCACCCTCTCGACCCTAATTGCAAATCTCACATCACACTTTCACACCTCAGCTTGTGAAATTACTGTTTCAGAGGTGAGCAGAAACCACAGCAGAGTGATGATTAATGGCTGGAGAGGAGTGATGAAAGTAAAAACGTAGAATGACTCTGCTGTTTTTAGCACATTTACATTAAAAGCTCATCGTGCATGTGGGCAAGTATGGTGTTTCCATAACTTCACTGAATTTGTTCAGTTTTTATTCATTAAAATGAATAAACAAACGACCTGGAACCAAGCCAGAGCATGCCCACTGTTTACTTCTTACATGCTGAAGTTTATTAATTAAAAATATAGTCAATTAAATAAATATTGAACTATATGCTAAACAGCCTGTCTTAATGAACAGGCTAGAAAATGTGACAGACGTAAATCTGTCCTTACTGGTCTCTTACAGTAGGTCCAGACAATTTAATCCAAACAATCATGACTATGTTTGTTGTTGTGGCAATATCCTTTAAACTTCCACTTCAAGTAAAAATGAAAACATTTTCCTTTTATAGAGTCAATGCTTCAGTTTATAATTTACAGAAAAGTTCTGTCATATCTTGTATATAGATACTGAATGTTTCATCATGACATTTGACAGAGTTTTTCCTGTGATTCACTACATGACTGCGTTGCCTGCATGTTAGTACTCAAAGCTGATCTGTAGGAATGTTCTTGCTCAAAAATTTGCTCTTTGTATGCATGCAACTTGCCTTATGGGATAGTAGCATTTATATAAATATATATTTATATTTTTTGTAGATCAAGTCAGTGTGGGAGTTACTTTTCATTCATACTATACAGCTCATAACTGCAGAAGTACAAAGCCTTTTCCTTAGTTTGGAGCTGTGAAGGGAGGAATGTAGAAACTGTGCTTTATATCACCACTCTGTGGCTACTTCTCGGCCACAAATCCATTTGTAGCACAAAAACAGATGATGAAACTGGGATGCAATAAAGTGCTTGGCTCAACAGTTTTAAAACTTGCAAACTGAACTGGGAGACATGCTGAAGATAGGAGTCATTAAATATGTAAAAGCGAAAGTTGTATTAAATATGCGTAATGTCTAATCTAATGCAGGACAGTGGCGCTATTTGGACGGGATTATGTTTACACAGGGACCTGGAGTAATACCATCATTAGCATGTGCTCTTCTGTGATTTTATTTGTGCCCAGAATCAGCCATGTTGGTGTTTTTTTCCTTCCTCCCCTGAGAAAATTACAGACCAAATTACACTGTCCCACTCTGCTTCTGATTATTTAAGTAATTCAAGTGATTTTTCAGGTTGATGCCACCTCTTGTTGCAAAAAAAGTTTGCTTTAATCGCTGTTTACCTGCTGTATTTAATCACCTTCCTGAACCAAAAAATGATGAAAATTTTGGAGGAGTTTCTCAACAACCTACTTGCTATGGGTCATATATAAAATCTCCATACTGTCTACACTGAGAGCCCATTAGAAAATAAAATCAATCAAAACAGTGCGATCCTAAAGGCTTACTGAAGAGGCTGTTTATATTCACACAATCCACAATATCAGGCAAAGTTTACTTTTCTACAAACAAATATAGTTAAATTGTTATGTCTGCCATTAGACGTAGCCAAATAAATAAGCATGATGACTTGACCATGCATGACACAAGCATCCAGGTTCATAGACAAAACAACCTGCAACAAACTCAACACTCCAGTGCAGAGGTGGTAAAAGAACCTACTTAAGTAAAAGTGCAATTACTTATATAAATAAATACTCAGGTTAAAATTGAAGCTCAGTTTCAAAAGTGTAAAAAAAAGTATAAACTCTCAGATTAACTTAAATTATGAAGTAAGATTGAAGAAGAAATATACCTCTGCCTCAAATCACACATTGATTTTAGTTAATGATGGTAAATTAGTGCCTCTTTCACTAAGAGACTAAGGAATGTGGGGGGAAATGTTAGTTAGCTAAGCCTAACAAACAACAGCTTTATTCCTTTATCTCTTGAGATAGTCCTTGCTGCAGAACCAAAAGTCCAGAGGGTGGAGCTGGACCTGATCCAGGACTTTTGGTTTGATTCTGCCCAAGTAGTAGGAGTTGGATCAGGTCTGACTGACTACTTGAATTTCTTTAATGTGAGTGAGCATGATAATAATGACCAAACTAGCTGAAATGTAATAGTTAGCTGTCCCAATACAGACAGTCTTGATAAATATAAAGCAGCAAATATGTTTATTGGCTTTCATTCTCGCTGACACATCCGTTAAAGTTTAGATTTTTTAATTTGTTCATTTAGAATGACTCCTTGAAGTTATCTGATGCTAAAAAGTCACCTTATGGCATTGTTCCTACACACCTTTGTTCCTTCACACCACCTGTGTTAATTTATTTGCAGTTCAGGTGCAAAACGTTTTTATCAAAGAGGAGACATGAGAAAAAAAAAGATTAAAGACGCCACACAGTGAAATTAATCCCATCCAGATAGGGCTTTAGATGTAAAATAAATGTTATTTTCTGGTAATAATTTTGTTATAATAATGTCAATCCTGTGGTCATATTTCAAAGCTTCTTCGTGTCTTGGTTGCTTTTCTGACTAATCCCCTCATTACACAGTCCCTGACTTTTGGTGGACGGTCTGTATTGTGTCATATTCTGTGAGAGCCTTTATAAAACCCTGAACAATACATTTCCAGAACTTTCTTGAGGACTTGTATTGATAGCTCCTTGTGCTTCATGATGCTGTTTCTTTAGGTATGTTCTCTAACAAACTCTTGGTTCTTCCAGGAACAGGTGTATTTGTATTGCAATCGTACGACACTTTAATTACACACAGGTTGTGTACATTCAACTAATTATGCGACTTCTGAGGGTAAATTATTGCACCATAATTAATTTAAGGGTTTCACAGTAACAGCGGTAAATATTTATGAAATCACATATTTATATGTAAATAAATTTGCAATCTGTATCAATCGCCTCCCCCCACATCAATATTGTAATCATCCAAACTGCACATCCCAATTGGCATATAATCCCAATTAAGTTAATTTCATTTCCAAGTTATATTACAAAATGTGGAAAAGTGCAAGGGGAATTAAAATTTATGCAAGCCACTGTATTGAACCATAACGAAAAAAGAGAGAGACCACACTAAACAAGAAACGTAAGAAGTATATAACCAAGTGTATTTTTTCGGCTGTCAATGTACACATATTTAAATTCATCTCACGGGAACACTTTACAATAACATTAAGTAAGAATGGGAATATACTCTGACTGTTCTATGTAAATGGCAACCATGTTAAAAAAATCTATACAACTTTAAACAATGTATTAAAAATAACAAAAAAGGGACAACTGGCTAAATTCTTCTTCCTGGTGGAATTAAAGAAAGTGAATAAAGATTTGCAAACATTTTATTTCATATGATTCCACATTTGAAAAATCACCTCATGTGACTGAAACGATTGTTGTTGTGAAAAGCACATTTTGTGTAGAGAGTAAAGATTTAACAGACCTTTCTCTCTTAACAAGTATGGCCGTTTCAGTGAAATAATTATCAATGATTGTGAGAAATATCTAGACATAACACCATTTTTTTTTTCTCTTTTCTGGGATGTGCCCTCTTTATATATATAAAAAAATTAGACTTTGTAGACTTGAGTTCCCGTAGCTCTATACAGAAATGCTCTTCAAACACGAGAGCAGTTCTCGGTTGTCAGGTTACTTTTTTTCTCTCTTCCTTCAAAACAGGGCAATAGGAGAGCCTGCATTTTGACACAGAGTTTCTTTTTTTTTCCCTCATAGCGAGGATGCCAGGAAAAGGTCCCCACAAGACTTCCCTCCAAGCAGTATGCACTTCCTGCAGTCTCATTCAGTAGGCGTCGGATTCTAGTTTTGTTTCTTGGACAATAAAGGGGCAGAGAAAGATGTCTCAAAGTCTAGTTAGGTCTTTCTCATGCTAGAAGACGAACAGGGACGAAACACTCACGCGCACACGCATACGAACAAACCTGTATCCTGATGTATTGTCAGCAATGTCCACAGAATCTTGTATTTACATAAATACAAAGTTTTTTAATTGATGCTAATTGCTCCAGCTTTCTTAGGTTTCTTTAGCCGAGATCTTTTTTCGCCCATGATGAGGTGGTGCTATGAATCCCTCCAGGAATGGGGCAAGAGTTGTCCAGTAGGATGACGATCAACTTAATGATTTCATATCAAACAACTCTCTGACCCAAAGGTTAAATGTGAATACGTCATGCATGGAACACCAATAAGTAGCCTAATAGATAATGAACATCTTAGCACCATGGAGAGTGAGAGAAAGAGAGTGAGAGAGAGAGGTAGAGAGAGAGGGCGAGAGAGACAGCGCACAGCTCTTTTACACTTTTACAATACGTTTGACCCTTACAGTAGCACTACCATATTTTCTGGACGATACGACACTTTTTGCCTTGTAGCAGGTGCTGTGATTGTTAATGCAAAGACATATATGTTATAATTTGTGTAATTTTAGTCCAACTGTAATATCCATATACAGTATGTCTGCAGTGGGGATATGCTACAGTAGGTGCTAATATATTGATATTGGGGGGATAGAGAATATTATCACCATCACAGCAGCAGTAAAAACTACTCAAAAGTAAATTACAGGGTTTAAACATTAAACATTGATGGATTGTAACTGTATCCTAAGGACAGAAAATTTCAGGCCTGACAGAGAGGTTTAGATCAGGACTGTAGTAAAGACTTCAGCTCAAGAAACAGTGAACAATAATGAGACAAAAAAAAACAACAACTCCAATTTACCCATAGTCATTTAGTTGGTGTAAATATTAGGGATGCAGCGATACTGATACTGGTCTAAGGTATCGGCCTGACACTGTTCTCATTTATTTGTATTCGTATTCATTAAAAATGCTCTGATGCCAGCATCAAATTTCACACGATACTAGGTGATGTAGGCCTGGTGTACTTAGTAATGATGGAAATCAAAACACAGCAGACTGTAACTGTGCTCTGTGAAAATATCAAGAGCTACTAGAGCATCTTCTAACAATACAAGTAACCTGACAAAATATCTTATGATGTTTAAACAGTATCTTTAATAAAGATCACAGTGGGTGGCTGACCTGAGCAAGCAGTGCATTATCATAAAAACCGAGTACAGGGTGACATGAATTCGCGAGCATGGAGCAGTGAAGAGAGCGTGAAGAGAAACCAACATAAGAGGAGCACTTCAGTTCTACGAGCACTGAGCCCTGAGACGTGTTAGCTTGTCAGACATAACTACTCATTCTGTACTTTGCTTGTGAGTCAAGGTCCAGTTTGCTGATGCTCCTGTGCACACTCAGGTCAGCAGCCCTCACACTCTCTCTATTAAAGATATTGTTTAAATGCCATAACATCTTATATCTTAGGTCACTCATTTTGGTATCAGTATTAGTATCGACAAGTATGAAAAAAACATGTACTCATAGTACTGGGTCTGAAAAAAAAAGGTATCCATGCATCCCTGGTAAATACAAGACTAAATTGCCTGGTGCATTAATGCTAGCACAAGTGATGTAAAGGTATGACGAAATATTTTATGCAGAGAAAACTGTTTGGGGCTGAGATGGTTTCAGAAAATATGGTAAGGTAAAAATATGGTAAGCAGTCAAACATGTCACAATTCCATGTAAACCTCTTGGCTATACGATTACATTTAAAATGCAACAAGTTAGGCTCTTATATAGATTTCTTAAAGAACACATGCAGCTAATTAACACTCTCCTTTCACTTAAAGTTGGCCAAACATTACACAGCACATATCCAAAACTTTTTCTAATACCCCATAATGTGGGAAACGTGGTCAAAGAAATATTGACTGTAAAAGCTCTCGGCCTGTTTTTCTTACCAAGCACATAGTTAAATATCTGAAAAAAGTGAATTAACAGGAACATTTGCTTGCCTGATACTTCACAGAGTATTTACTGCTCAGTGTGAATAATGACATCAAAGGTAATTATATTTTTTATATAGTTCAAATTGCAGGATATAATCGATTTCACATTAAAATTAGCCAAAGGATTCAGAAAGCAGCAGACACTGGAGAGGACTGCTGATGAGTTAGTGTGGTGGGAGTTCTCTCCCTTTCCATGGTGATTCATTAACCTCTTAAAGATTCCTGCGCTCTGGAAATGGCAATTTTCTTTGCAAAGAGAATGAATGGCATTTCATCATCTAGAATGTAATGGATGATCTCCTTGAGGCACAAAAGGGGATGAGAGAAGGTTAAAATGGCTATGTACGACACCAAGGACATGGCCATTCACTTTCTCTATCATTAGTACTTTCCCTTACCCCCCTCTCTCTCTCTCTCTCTCTCTCTCTCTCTCCATATTTACCTTACTGCGTCATAACTTTTTGAAAAAGGCTTAAATGTTTGAGGATGAGAATGAAGAGGAGGTGATTTACACTCTAAAACCATCAACCCATCATCTTTCTCTCTATCTTTCTCTCTCACTCCTTTCTCAGACATAATACTCTTTGTCTTTGTTTTTCTTTCCCTTTGCGACGGTCTTGGACATGGAGGCGGTCGTGCTCGGCGTCTTCTCCTTGACTACGGTGCCGTTGCTGTCACTGCCTGAGCCGCGCCTCTGCTCCACCTGGTAGGAGCCCTCGTCGCGGTTGCGGTACTTGTACATGGCGTAGAGGAGGATCAGGATGCAGAGGGCGGCAGCTGCAACGATACCAACCACCATTCCTGTGGTGCTGCTGGACTCACGGATCACCTCCACTGCACCGGGGAGGCCCCTCTCTACTGAAGCCGAGGGCCGAGCTGTGGGCACACGAGGGAAATCGGGTGGGTAAGTTAGTCCTGGAGTTAGGCGGGAGGACGGGGCTGGGGGGAGGAGCACTTGGTCACGGGTGTTCATTTTACCCGCGGGGATGTGGATCTGGTCAGGGTGGGTTGTCGGGGCAGGGGGGGCAGGGGGAACATGAGGGCGATGGGCACCAGGCTTTTGGCCTCCACTTTTGCCCACGCCAGGGGGAGGAGGCAGCACTGTCCTATCAGTGACCATTGGGGAGTTTTTATAGAAGTCCTCATCATCGGACTCAGTCATTTCCCCCGAGCCGAAGGCTGACACCTCTAAGGGCTCGCCACAATCCTCCTGGTCTGGAGGGCATGGCGGCCGTGGCTCAGACAAAATAAGGGAGTCTTTGGTGGTCTGGAGGGGGCTCAGGGATGTAGGGGGAGGGGGAATCGCAGGGTAATGTGGGGCCACAGACTGGGGATCTTGGGTGTCCATGGTAATTATGGGCAACACTAATTCACCTCCTGTGAAGGAAAATACAGAAAAAAAGACAGTAAGGAGCAAGAATTAGAGCACAATAAAGAAACAAGCACTACAATCTCATTAATACTACACTACAAAGTATCAGATTATCTAACAGTAACGTTCATAATATACACTGACAAAAATAAATACTGACTAATATAATCTTATCATATGTTCTTCAAATGTAGATTTTTTTTTAAAGATCAGATGCATGTAACTGCTTGAGTAAATAATAAGCTTCTTCCTGGTTCTTCTTTGGTAAAGCAAAATAACAAACCATGGAGTTTGGGTCACTTACATCAACAAATAGGCCGGATGATTTTTGCATGGGGAAAAAAAGCAAATTACACAAAAGAAAGCTGTGTAAGATGATCCCTTAAACACACAACTTTTCTTCCCCTTATATTTATCTGAACATTTTTGGTGCACTACTCCTATATTTTGCTAATCTAATTACAAATATAGTGTTATTACTTAAAGATAAAGACAGAAAAATAATACAAGGAAGTCTTTCTTCATTCAGATAGTTCGGTAGTTAATATCGAATTATAGGTCGGTATAATAGGTATTATTATAGGTCAATTTCTATTACTATTCGGTAGGTCAATATCTAATATTTCATTCAGCTAATAAAACTGAATGCAAATTTGTGGTTGATCATCCACCTGTTTGCAATATTCAATTGTAGATTTATTTCAGTTTCAGTTTGTTATTAGAATTAAGTAAAGACCATTTATACAGGTTCATTCATGGATTGTGACATTATACGACTCAGTGTTCCCAGTATGAAGCACTGAGATGTGCTAATAAATTAGCCAGAAAGAATGTGATTGTAAAGTTCTGGCCATAATGAATGCCTCCACTGGAATCTAGTCACCCAGGGGAATTAACGTTTAGCAATGTAAATTAGCCGGAGAATTGGAGCATTCGCTTTGGGTGATGACTCTCAGCTATGACTTACACACACACACACACACACACACACACACACACACACACACAGGATCTGGGTCAGTTTTTATTTCAGAGCTAGTCTCACTTCATGATTTACTGAACTTCATGTTGTTATTAAAGGGATCATTGCTACAATTCAACATTAATACAGAGGAAAAGCAGAGATCTGATTGTTGAATTAAATTATGCAAAATAGCACAGTTTTGTAATTTATTGAATATAATATTTTGTTTCTGCTACCGATTTATGCTCATAGTTGCAAAAGAAATGCCAGTAAACCAGCCTTATTGTAAGAACACTTGATCCCATTTCATACTGTGTCTCTAATACCTGTGTAGCTACAGTACCTGTCTAAATTATTTTTGTATGTGAGAATATGTGTACAATTACAGCAGGATTGCCCCAGTACATCTTATGTAAATATACATCGAAGTTAGACTTTACAGTCAGCATACCATATTTGAGCAATTAGTACTGTACCTATGTACTGGCACATTACAGGTATTAACCTGTTTGATTTTGTTGTGTTCATATGTTACAACACAACACAACACAAGCACAGATAACTTACAAAACACATAGAGCTGTAATACATTTGTAACAGTACTCACATCCTCAGTATTTCCGTTATACACTCTTAGAAATAATGCTCTTTATATATTTCGGGTTTCTTGGCTTCTAGTTCTAGTCTGAAAGCTTTTCTGTTGTTGAAGACGACAAGTATAATTTATGTGTAACTACACAGGTATTACAGACCCTTAATATAAAGTGGGGGTGAAAATTTCAATTCCATGTGTTCTTATAGCATATTGAGAGGTGTGGTTTCTCACAGTGTTCTGCAGGGATTTATAGATAGATAAATCACACCTCTCAATATGCTGTAAGAACACATGCTATTTAAATTTTCTGCACGGTTCCTCAGCGGGCTGGATAACACTGACACTTTAGAATTAGTGCCCTTTTTTTCTAGTTTATAGTGATGAACGAGGATGTGTGAGGAAAGCCTGGCCTTGCACAACAAAAATGTGGGTGAGAGAATAAATCAGCAATAAAATGATATGTTAATTATTTTTTTTATCAAGCTGATGACTATCTGTTGTAATAAAGTAGGGGTGTCCAATGGGGGCCAGATGGAGAAAAAAACATGAAATCACTGCCCAGATCTATCTGTAATTGTAAAAAAAAAAAAAAAAAAGAAAAAAAAAAGAAAAAAAAAAAAAAGAATGTTTTGGATATAAAATCTGATCTGAAATCCTCGCTATATGCATACCTGTGAATGTATTACAATAATTTTAATCTGCATTAATGTGCCAGATTTTAAATCAGAAATTCTAACATTAAGACATTGTTCTCTACATGGAATAGCCTAATCTATGCCTGTTATGTTGTTTAGCAGCTAAAGCTTACTGTTAACTGACTACACTTTGTATTTCATTATTGAATTTTTAAAATTGTGCTTTTATAAAAGCAATAAGCAATGACAGGAAGTACGTTAAAGTGATTTCATCATAGGTATGGGAGGTTTAGGCTTTGCAGGATGCGTAAGAACATAACCTGTGATAAAATCACGGTATCGTACTGTATGTGCCTTAATTTTTTTTTTAGTAAACAGCTTCTAGCTTCATGTATGCAGGTATTACAGACTATAAATAAATTTCCCACAGATTATATTCCTTCATTATATCAACTACTGCTCTGAAGTAAAAGTTATTTTTGAATTTTAGTTTTTAAAAATTTATTTACAGAATATTTTTTTTAAACCACAAATAAAATTTTTACAGCCTGAGATCCATGAGGGGGTCTCACTTGCAGAGCTTGAAAAAGAATTTAGATTTGGCGCTCTCATGCATATGCAACATATTAAGATAAAACTAACATTGTTCCTGTTTTGAAGAACAAACATCAGGAGCTGATCCATTATTAAAAATTCTATTTCATGTGATGGCAAAGTGCAGTGCTTTACGTCATTAGAAACTTCCATTATTCAACGTCAACGGCGTTGGCAACTTTAATTTTATGTTTAAAAAGCATGTGGACCATTTAAACACTAGTGACAGGCTCCAAATGACCTGCAGGCTATAGTTCGGACACCCCTATATTATATCTATACTGTGTTTCTAATAAGTTTTTTGCTCTCATGGCTGGCACTATGGTGATATAGTGTAATTTCTCAAGGGAACCCTTAGACAGTCTATATTTTAGCTCTTTCTCAGCTCCCAAAAAAGTACTTGGTATTTTTTATTTCTTGGTTCAGGTGTATTAGAAGTAGGAATAAAATATTTGACTGTCTTTTAACTGGATTGGGAAATGCTGCTTTATAAGATGTACAGTTTATAGAAATGATGGCACATCACCAGTTTTGACAGCTGCTGGTCAAGCTTATCCCAATAACATGGCTATGCTACATTCAGACTGATCCAAATGGCTACCCATTTATTGTGGTTGCTTGTAGAGAGGTGTTGGGGCTGAAATGTGTGTACTGAGTGGACCTGGAACCTGTGCTCTTCTGGAGAGCCTCATTACTATTGGCCTATTCCCTGTGTTCACTCACCAGTGCCAGGCTCACACTCCTCCAGGTCCTCGTCATCACTGGGGCACTCTGCTGACGCCACCAACAGGTCATCAGAGTTCTGGAAAGTTAGAGGTAGGTTAGTTGACCATACAGTCTGTAGAATTATACAGAACTTTTTGTTTAATGTCCATAAAGTGATGTGCATTTATGTTATTACTGCCCAGTTAATCTTTGAATTTTTAAAAATTTTATCACCATATTTATATTCTCCGTATTAGTTATGATGTATAGAATACAGAGCTACCGTATACAATGTCTGTTGATTCCCAATCTGGAGTCATAGAGCAATTAACATTCTGCACACGCACCTCATATACATAAAACATGTAATTGGATCTGGGCTGTGACTGATTTTAATGCATCTGTTTGTTCGCTCTTATCAGGAGGTCATAACAATTTCACTATTCACTTGGACGAGCACATCGCTGTTTATTGGGACATCATCTACACCTAACAAGCTGGGCTTGGAGTATAAGAGGATTTGTATCGATTGTGACATTAATATTGCTATTTTCAGTCCCAACAATCATCCCTCAAGAAAATTCATTCCAAAACCTGAGAATAAATTCTGACTCTGTGTGGACTACAACCTTCCATATTAAAAAAGCCCATAAACAATAACAACAGAAGCTTATTCAATCAACAGTGCAGCAGGCTGTAGGACACCCTGAAGTATACCACGCTTGCACGACAAGCTTCTTTCCATAACATGAAGGACATTATCGTGACCTTCAGTATATTTCTCATTCATCAAGATACTGGCTGCTTCGAGCTGAATATATGCAAATATTCTTTCCTCATTCTGCACATGAATATTAGCACTTCAGCCATGACTGACATCCATTTATTGATTGAATTAAAGTGCAGACAGTCCTAACCAGCTTCGGCTAAAAAGGTCTCTGGCTTCATGTGACTCCCAGCATGCACTTTGAGCAGCGGGGAATAAAAAAACTTCTATTTCTACTTATCTGTTTCTAATGCATCTGCTTTGGCCAAATCTAAAAGAATGTTATATGCTTAAAAATAGTAGATGTTCTAAAAATGAATCAAATTAAATATGTGCCAAATAATCACAATTAACAGAGATCCTTAAATGTAATGTCATTGAAACATCTGAAATGCATGATGAAGGTCCAACTGTCCCTCTATTCTATTACTTTCCCATTATCATTGTGAGAATAAAGACATACAGGTACAGTAAGCTTTTAATGCTTCAAGCAATGCTTCAGTTGTTTACAATTGCATTTACACAAATGCATACTGGAAAAAGACAAAAAACAAAAGAAAATGATTATCATCAAAGTCTGCATTAAACCACAAAAGTCTTTACACAAATGTATTTTTCTTACAAATGAAATGGCAAAATAAATTTACGTTTGACTATGATTAAGTGTGCACGTAAAACACAGATATCCCGAGCTCCTCATTAACAGACGCACTGCAGCGTTAGCTTTGCCTGGCTGCATTTATTAAAACATAATGAGGACCTCTCTTATCTGAAATTCTGCACAACGTGTTTGTGTTTAATAAGACAAGTTTACGAAGTGTGCTGAAATCGCTGGTTACATTTGTTTCTATATGTGTTTTCAGTTCTGACAAACGCTCCATAACTAATTTGTGACACAGTGCAAAGACAAAACACAGAGTGTTCCCAGTGGAGGACACTTAAATTGCTGTAATCCCACAAAATGTTGTCAACTGCATTTTGAACTCAACTGTACCTTTACATGACTCAATTTCAGAGCCTTAATTACAATTTCAATTTACATGGTACATCAGAGGCTTCCTTAACTCCTGTAAACATATCTGAGGTCATTCAAAAGCTTTCCTAGGGTAATGTGTATAATATGGCAATGTTCTTTGATTCCACTACCACTTTGACAAATTATTCATTTAAACCACCATGACCCTAACCAGTGTAAAGGAGATAATCAATGAAAGAACAAGGTACATGTGACACACAGCGCTGTGCCAGCACCCAATTAATGTGGCCTTTCTTTGTCTCGAGAGCTACATATCTGAACGTCCGAACCTGCATGAGAGTGGAACCTGCCTGCTCTTGTGACTTTTGAGTTGGGTCCCATGGGATCCCAGTCCTAACCCACACCTTTTCTTGAAACAATCTCAGTTTGAGGTCATATTATGGACTGATGAATAACAATGAGCTCTGATTTATTCTAACATGAATAAGCAGCAAACACCAGGAGAACAGATTCTGTTTATAGGGGGCATCATTAGAAAAGGAGATCATTCATAAATTAGCCATCTTCACATCATTACAGTTTTGTCCAATCTATCACATCTGGATCTACTTAGAATCAAAAAGCCACCATTCCTTGTGCCCTATTACCTATTACATGCTGGCACTAATCTAACACACTTGTTTCCCTCAATTCTCCTTAATTCCTCTGTCTATGTAAATAACTCGATCATGTACATTCTTTGTGAGATTTTGCCATCTTTTCACTGTGCAACTCTAGTCATTATTTCCCAACAGGTTCTCTGTATTAGATGCTTTGATTTCCCTTTTTTTGGGGGGATTTCCCCCATTTTCTCCCCAATTTGGTCCCCTTCCAATTCCCACTCAACTCTCTATCCCCCCCCAAATGGGATGGTGAAGGCTAATACATGCTACACCTGCTGCTCATGCTATGTCACAGGGCAGGGTGACACACTCGAAGGAAAGCACAATCTGCCCTCTACAGGAGCTCATAGCCACCCATGATTGGCTCAATGTGACTGACAGGGCAGAGAGAGCATGACAACCCTCCCATCCAGACAGCAGGACAATTTTGCTCTCTTGACTTCTGGCCATTGACAGCTGTGGCATCATCAAACTTGCAATCACTTCACAATAAGACAAAACTTTTCTGTTGTGACAAAATTTTCCATGTAATGCACTATAACACTATTAGGAAATTAGTTAGGATTCTTCCTGCAGTTTAATGTCATTTTTTAAAAACTTTATTTCCATCCCAGGTGTAGGTCTGGGACTAAAGATAATTGGTAATAGCCAAAGTATGAGTTAGAATGCTAGCTTTATAGGTGTAACCTGCTTGGTTACTTCTATGTAGCTACAAAAACTATGAATTATACAAACATATTACCTTCATAATGACAGTTATAAGCTTGGAGACTGAAGGAAAATGTCACTGGTATGAGTACTTTAGTAACATAAGTTGAAAACCAGTCAATGTTATTATGTAGTTGTCATATCACAGCAAACCAGCAACTCCATTTCCCAGGATGCACCACCAACTGCAAACATTGCCAAAGAGGACTTCACTTCCCACACACACACGTTCACCTTCTCCAGAATTCTAATCACACACATCTGTTGCCAATCTCATACTCACTCACTCCACGCTATATAAGAGAATGTTCAAACACTTAGTCTTTGTGAAGTATTACGTGTGTCATCCATACACCAAGCTGTTGATCATTGAGTTTTCTGTCCTAGTTTTGATCTTGTTCTAGCCCTCGTTTTCGATTCTTGTTCTGCCTCATTTGTGCCCGTTTGCAGATCGCCTGACCTATTGCCTGTTTATGACCATGTCTATGTTCCACGATTTGGATTTGTCTGCCTGTCTCTCATATAATAAAGCTCTTATCTGCATTTGTATCTGTCCTCAACTCCATTTCATGATAGAATTCTTTGCCTCACCATGGATGCAGCAGGAAGACGGAGGAGACGTCACGGTAAGCAAACCATCCCCGCCTTGGATTCGATCCAGTTTCCGCAATGGACATTTTTGAAGATCTCCCAGATCGGTTTGATGGGTTTTTTGGCTACCCTGAATACTTCCTGCTTTACTGCCAGATTTATTTCTCAAGCCTAATGGACCCCAAGCCCAGTGATAAGCAATGGATAAGGTTCATTGTGTCCCTGTTTTTTTGGCTCTGCCTGCCAGTGGGGGCAGCGTCTAGAAGCCATGGGATCCAGGGGACTGGTGAACATAACTCAGTCTGAGGGACTATTCATGATGATGTTCGGCAGTCCAGAATCCAGGGAAGTCCTGGTGGATCTTTTGGGGGAGCCCTGCCTCAGAGATGTACCTGACGTGCCGTTCACCACCTATTATGAACAGGCAAACTGTGGGACCTCCTTCTCAAAGCTCCCGCCTAAAACCCACCATGTGGTCTGCTCTGCCGAGCTCCAAGCGGGGGTCAATGTAGCAACCTTGGTTCCAGAGCTTCAGCTCGAGACCTGCGAGGTGGTCTCACCTGCCAAGCTCCAGCCAGAGGTCAACGTGGTGACCTCGACACCAGAGCTCCAACCTGAGACTCACGAGGAGATCTCACCTACCGAGTTCCAGCCAGGGGTCAATGTGGCGGTCTCACATGCAGAGCTCCAGCCAGAGGTCAACGTAGTGACCTCATCTCCGGAGCTCCAGCTCGAGACCCACGAGGTGGCCTCACCTGCCGAGCTACAGCTAGAGGTCAATGTGGCGACCTCTGCTCCCGAGCTACAGCTCGAGACCCACGAAGTGGTCTCACCTACCAAGCTCCAGCTGGAGGTCAACGTGCTGACCTCTGCTCCAGAGCTACAGCCTGAGATCCACGAGGGGTCTCACCTGCAGAGCTCCAACCTGAGACCCACAAGGTGGTCTCACCTGCAGAGCTCCGGCCGAAGGTCAATATGGTGACCTCTATCTCAGAGCTACAGCCTGAGATCCATGAGGGGGTCTCATCTCCAGAGCTCCAGCATGAGACCCACTAGGCGGTCTCATCCCCAGAGCTCCAGCCTGAGACCCATGAGGCGGTCTCATCTCCAGAGCTCCAGCAGAAAGTCAAGTTCCGCTAGAGGTCAACGAGGTGACCTCCCAAGCCATGTTCCTGTCTGAGGTCGATGAGGTGACCTCCCAAGCCATGTTCCTGTCTGAGGCTGAAGAGATGACCTCTCGAGCCAAGTTCATGTCCGAGGTCGAGGAGCTGACCTCTCGAGCCAAGTTCCTGTACGAGATCGAAAAGAGGGCCTCTCAAGCCAAGTTTCTGTCCGAGGTTGAAGAGGTGACCTCTCAAGTCAAGTTTCTGTCTGAGGTCGAAGAGACGACTTCTCTAACCAGGTTTCTGTCCGAGGTGGAAGAGGTGACCTCTCAAGTCAAGTTTCTGTCTGAGGTCGAAGAGACGACTTCTCTAACCAGGTTTCTGTCCGAGGTCGAAGAGACGGCCTCTCAAGCCAAGTTCCTGTCCGAGGTCGAAGAGACGGCCTCTCAAGCCAAGTTCCTGTCCGAGGTCGAAGAGACGGCCTCTCAAGCCAAGTTCCTGTCCGAGGTCGAAGAGACGGCCTCTCATGCCAAGTTCCTGTCCGAGGTCGAAGAGATGGCCTCTCAAGCCAAGTTCCTGTCCGTGGTCGAAGAGACGGCCTCTCATGCCAAGTTCATGTCCGAGGTCGAAGAGACGGCCTCTCAAGACAAGATCCTGTCCGAGGCCGAAGAGATGGCCTCTCAAGCCAAGTTCCTGTCCGAGGTCGAAGAGACGGCCTCTCATGCAAAGTTCCTGTCCGAGGTCGAAGAGACGGCCTCTCAAGCCAAGTTCCTGTCCGAGGTCGAAGAGACGGCCTCTCAAGACAAGATCCTGTCCGAGGCCTTTCATGCCAAGTTCCAGTCTGAGACAGATGAAGTGACCTCCCACACAAAGTTCCAGTCCAAGATTGCTGACACAGACAACCAAGATCTCCTCAAGCCTGAAACCGATGTTATGACCAACCAGGTTATGCTCACACCTGAAGCTGACGTCATGACCAACCAGGTTATGCTCACGCCTGAAGCCGATGTCACGACCAACCAGGTTCTGCTCACGCCAGAGTCTGTTGATACAACCAACCAAGTTCTCCTTATGCCTGAAACCGACGTCACAACCAACCAAGTTATACTCACGCCAGAGTCTGTTGACACAACCAACCATGATCTCCTCATGCCTAAAACCGACGTCACGACCAACCAGGTTCTGCTCACACCTGAAGCCAACATCACGACCAACTAGTTTCTGCTCACGCCCAGGTCTGCTGACCCAACCAACCAAGTTCTGCTCATGCACCAGTCTGCTGACACGGACAACCAATTTCTACTCAGGCCTGAAGCAGATGTCATGACTAACCAAGTTCTCCTCATGCCTGAGACTGACGACACGATCAACCGAGTTCTCCTCATGCCTGAGACTGACCTAGGGATGAGACCGCCTCGTGCATCTCATGCTGGAGCTCTGGGGATGAGCCCACCTCATGGGTCTTATGCTGGAGCTGTGCAGGTGAGTCTACCTTGTGGGTCTCAGGTTGGAGCTCTGGAGATGAGGTCGCCACGTTGACCTCCGGCCGGAGCTCTGCAGGTAAGACCACCTCATGGATCTCAGGTTGGCGCTCAGCAGGTGAGACCCCCTCATGGATCTCAGGCTGTAGCTCTGGAGCAGAGGTCAGCACATTAACCTCCGGCCGGAGCTCGGTAGGTGAGACCACTTTGTGGGTCTCGAGCTGTAGCTCGGGAGCAGAGGTCGCCAAATTGACCTCTGGCTGTAGCTCGGCAGGTGAGGACATCGCTCCACCTTCCTGCACCGCTGACGACGTCGCCCCGCCTGCGTGCTCTGCTGAGGAGGTCGCTCTGCCTTCTTCCTCAGCTGCGGATACCACTCAGTCTACCGGTTCATCTGAAGACATTTTGCCCAGAGGGCCAGGACCGCCGGAGGAGGGAGTGTATTTTGGCGCTTCGGGAGGGGGTGGGGGTTCTGTCATATCACAGCAAACCAGCAACTCCATTTCCCAGGATGAACCACCAGCTACAAACATGGCCAAAAAGGACTACACTTCCCACGCACACATGTTCACCTTCTCCAGAATTCTAATCATATACACCTGTTGCCAAACTCATACTCACTCCACACTATATAAGAGACTGTTCAAACACTTAGTCTTTGCGAAGTATTACGTGTGTCATCCATATACCAAGCCGTTGATCATCATGTTTTCTGTCTTAGTTTTGATCTTGTTCTAGCCCTCGTTTTCGATTCTTGTTTTGCCTCGTTTATACCTGTTTCCCAATCGCCTGACTTATTGCCTCTTTATAACCACGTCTGTGTTTCATGATTTGGATTTGTCTGCCTGTCTCTCCTATAATAAAGTTCTTATCTGCATTTGCATCTGTCCTCAACTCCATTTTGTGACAGTAGTAAAGACTGTCACATCATTTGCCAGTGTAAAGCTACATTAGCTCTCTCTCTCTCTTTAGAAATACACCCACCATATTGAGCACTACACACAATCCCATTCATATTTCAACCAGTGATCTGTCTACTCCCTTGATAATATCACTGAAACTTCTCATCTTAACATTTGACTTAAAATTTTTTATCACCATCCTATCCATATACAGACAGACATTAGGATTAAGGACACACTATATTAATCCATTTACATCTCTCACCTTTTCGGGAAGTGAAGACAGAAAGGAGCTGTGCATTGGGAGCCCCTGAGCACTAAGCCATCACATTTACATTCCGATTTAGTGCTATATTGCTATTTATATGCAATGAACTGGATTAGTAGGAGTCTTGGCATACACACAGGCCTGCATCTGGGTTTGTCCGTGTTTATATTTACGCAAATGCCGCCTCTTATGAAGCCTGACAGTTCAGCTCAGAATGACACTGATTGCTATTGAGCGTGCCCTTTGTTCATATCAGTTCCCATCTCTTGATCAATGATGCTGAATGCCGCACGAATAAACCCTCAGACGCTGGCTAGAATTACCAAAGATCTGTGAAGGTGTGCCACTCTGAGCTGAAACATTACAGGAATTGACACAAAGGGAATGATGCCGATATGACAATCAATATGAGATACATTAATGGCTCCTACATGCAAGATGAGGCTGAGCATGCTGTTTAGATCAACTAATGTAGACTGAGACTGAATGCTTTAGTTCAGCAGATATGCTGGACGAACAACAACAGATACAGTGCTGACACTGTGAGGAAGAACAACAAGCATGCAAATCATTAAAAATGATCTATAGCTAAGATTTAATTTGGCTAAAAATAAAATTTGAATGGCAAAACTGAAAATAAGCAGTGCTTAATCTTGGTGACAGATAAATCATATGTGAGTGTAGTTCATGCAGATGGTTCAACAGATGAACAAATGCTTTAATTTAAGTAGGTTTGCCATCTTGTCTATATTGTCCTGTTCAAACAAAAGTTGATTACTTTCCTATATTCGGAGCCTATAGTAATTTCTAACAGCAAGTCATAATTTGCTTTTTAAAATATTGGCTTGTGCTTGTTTGGTGTCAGAATAATAAGTGTCCATAAACATATTAATTTTTACAGCATACCATTGAATCAGACACCTTTCCAAGCCACAATTTGGAGGGATAACTGGTCCGAGGAGCTCCCTCTCTGCAGCACCCATTTCATTTCAGCTAAGCAGCATATCAGTGATGCTGTCTTACAGGCTTACCTTGCCAGTTAGCTAACATGCCTACTTTATACTGATTTAATAAACCAAAGCTCTCTTAAAATAAACAAATAAACTAGCTAGCTAATGTTAGAGACATAGGTCATGTTTTTACTAAAGAGTTGCCTATAATGGATATGCTTATCTAGTTAACTTTGCTCAGCTAAAAAATGAGCATCTGTTCGTTGTAATTGTAGTCATAAAACATTATGTCATGAGCGTCCCCACAAACAACAAAGGTGTAACCATCAAGAGACTTGTGTGCCTTCAATTTCTCTCCAGTATTAACACTTGAATTTCTATGAGATATTTATATATGTCTGATCAGTGCAGGCTAGGCCACTTAACATCATTAAATAATAATAATAATAATAATAATAATAATAATAATAATAATAATAATAATAATATATTTTATTTATAGGTGCCTTTCAAGACTCTGAAGGACACCTTACAGACATAATCAAGTTTACAATAAAAGAGAACATAAAAGATAAATAAATATCCAAAATCACAAATAAAACTCCTATTCTCCAATAATTTCATTGGGTCCCTGTTAAATTTCATATTGATAACGAGATTCTGTTGTTGACCTTCAAGGCTCTTCATAGCCTAGCACCTTCCTATCTTCTCGCTCTTCTTCATATATATTGTCTTACCTGCATTCTTACATCCCGTTCCCCCCTCTCCCTCACTCTCTCTCTCTCTCGTGATACCATCGATTTGTCTGACTTCTATGGGGTCCAGATCCTTTAGCATTGCCACTCCATGACTCTGGAACTCTACCGCCAGATATCCGTAAATTATCCTTTTAAAATTAGTTTACTATAAATAACTCTTATTTAAGAATGTATTTATTCCTATGATAATGCTAATTATATGGACAGAGTTAGGGGTTTGTGAAATTATCCCTGCAGCTGAGTTTTGGACCAGCTGTAATTTATGCTGAAGTTTTTGTGGTAGACCAAATAGAAGGGAATTACAATAATCCAAGAGGGACGTGACCAGAGCATGTACGAGAGTGGCAGTGTTGTGAGTTGAGAGGGAGGGGCGAAGATGATTTATGTTGCGCAAGTGGAAATAAACAGACTGAGTAATATTATTTACATGTGCTTTGAAAGAAGAAAGAGTGCTATCCAGAATGACACCCAGACTCAAACAGGGAAGGACAGTGGAATTATCGATATTCAGAGCGAAACTTTTTGATTTGGCAAGATTAGACTTAGTACACACAAGAAGAACCTCAGATTTATTGCTAATGAGCTTGAGAAAGTTACAAGAAAACCATGATTGTATTTCACGAAACAGTTATGAAGGGAACACTGTGGAAAAGAAGAATTTGGCTTGGTGGACAGATAGAGCGGGGTCTCATCTTCATAGCAGTGAAAGTGGATTCCAAATTTCCTAAAAATATAGCCCAGAAGTAGGACATAGCTCCCTGACAGATCCCTGATAGAGCCCAAGACAGAACCCCGTAGAACACCAGTAGTAACTGGAGAGCACTGTGTACGAAAATTTTTCAATTCAACAAACTGAGTGCGACCAGAGAAATAAGATTTAAACTAAGCAAGAGAAGTGCCGCTAATACCAATGTATACTAACCTCTCTAAAAGGATGTTGTGTGAGATAGTGTCAAAGCCTGTGCTTAATTCAAGAAGAATGAGTATAGACAGGAGTCCTGCATCAGCTGAGATTAACAGATTAGTGATTTTGACCAAAGTAGTTTCAGTGCTGTGATGTAAGTGGAAACCTGCCTGGAACTGTTCATATAGGTTATTGCTTAAAAGATGTATGTGGACCTGAGAAGCAACTATCTTTTCTAAAATTCTTTAAAGAAATGGTAAATTGGAGATAGTTCTGTAATTTTCAAGTATTCATGGGTCTGAACCAGTTTTCTTCAGTATAGGACTAATCACAGCAGTTTTAAAAGATGATGAGACATACCCAATAAGAGATGAGTGAATAATTTTAGTTATAATGGGGAGCAGGGAGGGTAAAAAAGCTTTAACCAAATATGTGGGGAGGGGATCAAGCTGAGAAGTAGATGATTTGGAATTACGAATAAAATTGAATATTTCAATATCAGTCAGGAGATCAAAACTCATAAGACTAGTTTGGGGAGGTTCATGAAAGATTGGATAAAGTGCACTACAGGCTACATTACTCATGGCATTCAATTGCTGGTGAATGTTAGAGATTTTATACTTTTAAAAGGTCAGAAAAGTGTTACAATAAGATGTAGATTGCATGTGAGCTGGAAGCGTGTCAGGGGACCAAAGAAAGTTACTTACAGTAGAGAAGGCAGTTCTAGTATTGCCCTCAGCAGACCTAATTAGATTAGTATAATAGTCAGATTTAGCCTTAAGAAAAGATTCCTTATATAATAACATATGGTCATCACACATACTTTTGTGGATGTTAAGAGCAGTTTTGATATGAAGACATTCTAAATGACAACCATGGACTTTAAGTTGATGTAATTCAAGGCAATACCAAGGTGCACAATGAGGAAAAGAAACAATACATGTTCTCAATGGAGCTAGAATGTCCATGGTATTTAAAAGACTGTCGTTGTAATGGGTTACATTTTCATTAATTGATAGATTATCAAGATATAACCTGTCCTGTCAGATTTAACCACTGACAGGACAGGTTCTACCATTTAAAAAGGGTTAGTTTAGTCAATTAGAACTCCCTGTCTTTTAGTAGTAATCCATAATAAAAAATGGATAAAATATTAGCTAATAAGAAACAGATTCCTAAATAAAATTCTTGACAGATTCGTGAGTCAGATTATAACCAACTAGTGTCAAGTTGCTATTCAGGTTGCAAACAGGTTGCGTGCAACTATCTCTTTTTTTATTTACAAAAACCAAAGGGATGTATACAATTAATAAAAAACATCTTTATTTAAAAATAGTTCTTATGAGAGTTATTTTTGTTAGAACAAATGTAATAGTTTGTCTTAAGTGGAAACACTGATAATGGTTACTTTATAAATTTTGTGTGGAATTCATTCTTTAAGAGATTTACACATAAACCAATTCTCGTTCAAACCTCTTCCAAATAGAGTTCATAATGTTGATTTTTTGTAATCATTTTTGCTTGTTTGCATGATGGATACCAAGAACACTGTATTCACACAGAGAAATAACCAGAAAATCAATTAGTAGCTATCTCTCTCTTCAGCAATGAATACTGGTAACAATACAATGTTTTCATCTAAGGCAATAAATGATTATGCAGTCTCCCTTTAGGTCAAATTACCCTCTTATCCCTATTTCTGTCCATGACTGCTGCACGTCTTATATAATAAAACTAACTTTCTATTTACATGGCATGCTGAAATGCCTGAGGACAACTGTGGGTTGCTGTTTAAAGCTGTGCTATCTAATTCAATTAAGTTTTATTTATTTATTTTCTCTTTTTTTAGACAATGTCACAATTCAGATCCAGACCCTTACTGACTAAGCCAAAGGTCACCGTGGTGAGGAAAAACTGTCTGAGATTTGAAATTGTGAGAGAGAAACCTTATAAGGATCTAAGACTCAAAAGGGAAATCCATCCATCTATATAACTGAGTTATAGACAGAGATTGAGTTAATAGAAGTGAGATTTAGCAGGTATAATCAAATAGTATAGAACAAATATCCATGAGAGAAGTCAGAGATCAATGTTAAAAGACTGTTAGGTCTGGAAGGACTATCTAGGAGGATTTGATTAGACTTCAGGAGCAAAAGGTTCTCAACATTATTCTTGAAGACCTCAGGGCTAACAGAATAAATTTCACTGTTTAAATAGTACTCAAATTGGCATGATATATACTTTTTCATAATCAAGAAAAATACATTTAAATGCCTAAGTAGGGCTGGGGGTTATGACGATATACAGTGGTGCTTGAAAAGTAAAGCAAAGTTTTGGCAAGGCAGCTCATAACGTGTAGTGCCTCCCAGGGACTTGGCGGAGGAGGACTACACTTCCCAGTCATACCCATGCTCGAGTTCGCCAGAGTTCTAATTACGAACACCTGCAAACACCTAAGGTTATATAAGGGCCTCCCTAGCATTAGCCGCTTGCGAAGTAACCGCTCAGCAGCCTCGTCTCTGTTTGTTTACCAAGCTGATTTTCATAGAAGTGTTTTCCCTGGTGCTCGACTTAACGCTCATCTCTCACTACACTTTTGCCTGCGCCCCTGATACATAGCTTACCTGCTCTGTCCCGATTTGATTCTCGTTCTGTGTTCATTCTCACGTCATTTCTCCGCTCGCCCGCGCTTGTCTCCGTCTATGCTGCGTAACAACTGGGTTCTCTTTATCTACTTTTAGGACTTGAAAATCTGATGATATTTTAGGTCACATTTATGCAGAAATATAGAAAACTCTATAAAACACAAACAAGCACCACTGTTATATCAATATCTGAAAAAAAATTATTTCAATAAATTACAAACTGACTGGAAACAGCCAATTTGATGTGAAAAGTTTGTACTTAACCGTTAAAATTGTAAAATGTTCATTTTTTATAGATTAGTGATTTTTTTTTCTCCTTCCTAAGGGGCTGTTTTACACGTCAATGTTTTCAACTAAAAACGGAAAACTTTTTATGCATTTTAGCTCTTCGTTTACACAACAGTTGCATTTTGGGGCCTGTAAACGCAAATTGTTGAAAACAGGTTTGAAAGTGCAAGTTTTTGAAAACGATGCCGTTATAGTCTCGTGTAAACGTGCAAAAACGAGATTTTGTGAAAATGCACAAGACGGTGTTTGTGCTGCTCAAGATTTTAGTTTAATGACACTTCTCCAGCAAAGTTTCGATTTACTGCATCACTACTACGACTAGCAAGACACATTTGTTACATACGTAAAAATGTAAACATACCCTTAATGTATACAGTATATTGAGGCCACTATTGTCAGGAGATTGTGATTTCAAATGCCATATGGTATTCAAATGACTCGGAGGAGGAATGGAATAACCTCTCCCTGGTCAATCACAGTGAGACCATCTGTCAGCTCATGTATGAGGAAGAGGGCAGACAGCGCTTTCCTTTGAGTGTGTTATGTCACCCTGTGACACAGCATGAGCTGCAGTTCGAGCATGTGTTAGGCCAGAGTGTTCCTCCGGCTTACGATCGAACTTACTTTCAGCTGGCCCCTGATGTTTAGCTGATTGATGGATGTGGAGTGTTGAGGCAGAGACAGAAGACAAAGAATCAGGTTTGGGTTCAATTTAGGAACCACCAGAATTTTAAACTACTGTGAATGTTCTTGACTGTTCTCTAGCTGCACTTTGAGGGTGTTGACACTCTGTTCCTCACCTGTGTTATGCTGTCCTTGAGGCTGGGTGAACGCTGTCTTCGAGTGGTGGTGGTGGCCATGGTGGTGGTGGTCTCCATGATGGTGGTGGACATGTCCATGGCGGCTGGAGGCGTGGCCGAGGTGGTCTCTGTGGACATTACTGATGGTGCATCTCCCACCAAGCGCAGGTTGCCCTCCACTTTAACGCTGGGATCGCCCTCAGCTGCCAGCTTCAGCACTTGCAGTCCGTTGTAGTACAGGCCTGAGATTTGACCCTGGAATGGCCGGCCTTTATCTTGGCCTCCGATCTTAATGGCTGCCTGGCTGTTGAAGATAGTCAACTGCCGCCCTACAGTGGTCCCAAAGAGTAAAGAAAGGAAGAAGGTGAAAGCCAGAGTGAGAGAAGAAGAGGAGGCAGAGAGGCAGAACAGCAGCAAGACAGAAAGATAGAAACATTAGTTTGAATAAAAGGTAGGTTTTGCATATTTTATGACAGGATCTTCCTGCATGAGCCAATAACACTCTGAGCATTTGGACCCAGCAATGGAAATCTTCAGTTTTAATGAATATAGACTTCTGACTTTCACAGAGCATAAGTCAAAGTGATATGTAAATCATGAAGTCAGCAATTAGCTACAACGTCTGCAGTAGTTTAGCTATATGGAAGAACAATGGAAAATGCACTTATTACAGAATACAGCTGTATATATAATTATCTGTGCCTCATTAATAATTATAAAGATAATGAAGAAAATACAATTGGAAAACTATTTAAGAATATGTAAAGTACTTTTGAAAATGTTTTATTCATAGGACTTGTTGTTGCTAATCTGCATTGATAAGTGTCATCTGGCAGCTCCAATGCTAATGTGTTACCAGGGCATGAGGGGTTTCTTCCTCATCCTCAAGCCTCATGCACAGACACAGACAGAGACAGAGACACAAACATGCATACAAACATACTCACTCACTCACACACACACACACACACACACACACACACACACACACACACACACACACACACACACACACACACACACACACACACAAATAAACAAACACCCTTGTTTTCCATTTATTTTCCACTAAGTATTTGGTCCCCTCAACTCTCCATTCAGTTCTCTTACTAAGTCTTATTTCTCTTATTCTGGTGAAGATCTAACAATAACAACATCTTAAACTGCTTTAATCTATGCTGTGTATCTTGCTTTTTTTTCTCTCTCCCTAATTTAGTCATGGCCAATTCCCACCCATCAGGCAACTCTCCCCTATCACACGGTAGCTACCAATCGGGAAAGACGAAAGGCTATCATATGCTTCCAACTGCATCTTTTCAAACAGCTGCAATATCAGGGGGCAGCGTAACACAGTTGGAGGAATATGCTATCCACTCAGAGGCCACAGAGACCCATGATTGGCTGTGATTCATAGGGAAGAGAGTATGTTACCCCTTCCTCCCTGAGAGTACAGCCAATTTTGGTTTCATGGGCTCTCCGACACAGATCACTGTGGATTCAAACTCACAACACTGAAGATACTAGAGAACTCCAACACTATCCAATCAGCAACAACCATCTCGTAATTGTATTTTGTATTTTATGAGCCAGACTAAAGGAATTTCACCAAGTGAGAGTAGAAACCAGAACAGAATCTGCAATTCCCTAAAAAAAAAATCTGGATGTAATTAGATTCTCCTAGCTTCAAATTGAAAATTGTAAATCAAAAAATAAAAGGTGTTATAATTGGATAAACCCAGTTGAAAAGTAAAGCAATCACAAAAACAAAAGCCCTTTTAACAAGCCTAAGGGTACAGCTGATTGAGATACAGGCACTTGCCAGTGAATTCTAAGAGCCGGACTTAAGTTTCTACTTATTCCTGATGAACAGCCGTACAAAGAGTACTCTGCCACATTTGATTGTGAAGTGGGCAGTTGTTCTGGCCTTAGAGAGAGCCTCTCCAGTCCTAATGCGAGGTTGCCTTTCAATACAAGTAGGCTCTAGTTTTTAATAGCGAGATGGTAAACAATGGTGGAAACAGTGAATATGACTCATCAGGAGGATATTTATCTGGCAGCATAAACAAATCCAGTTCCTGCTCTTTGTGTAATAGGATGTTGTGAGATTACATAAAAGGGTGTACAAATTCTGACTAATGAACAACTTAGAACCGAGCTGTACATAACTGTGAGCAGATATGTATGCATTGTGCACAGGGGCCCAGAATAATCTACTGTTGCTGAATCTGCATGGAAAAAAAATTGCAATCACACAATCAGTCCTGTACAGAGCCACTGAGGTGACATGGAGATTATTTTTTATAAAGGCGTGGTCATGAATTAATACTGAGTTAATATTTCAAGCCCACAGACTACTGTAAGTAACATATAGCCATGAATTATTATGTTGTGACCACGGCACACCAAAGCTGTTGCCATGAATTGTGTAACTTGAGCCCATGAATTAATATGTTATACTTAAAATGTGGTCAATTGTTTGGTGAGAATGGCCAAAATAATTTGCTCTCTTTAAGTATTTGCTTAAGAAGAATTTCGCTTAAGGCGAAATTCTCAAAGTTGGGGACAAGGAATCCCCAGGGCTTCATATAGCATATACTGTATATACTATGATACAATAGTAACACCCCCCCCCCCCCCCCCCCCCCCGCCCTTTTCACCCCAATTTGGTCATTTGGCAATTCCAACCCTCCAGCTCTCCCTTGTCATGTGATAACTACCAACCAGGGAGCGTGAAGTCTAAAACGAACCAATCCTTTTAAACTGCTGTTCATGCTACATCACTGGGCAGTGTAACACACTCAGAGGAATGCTCCATCTACCCTCTTCCACAAACAGGAGCTCATAGATGCTCACAATTTGCTAGTGTTGTTTTGATTTACAGGGAAGATAGTGTGTGCCATCCATCCTACCCAGAGAGCAAAGCCAATTTTACTCCTTTGTCTCTCAGCCACGGATTGATGTGGCATTGTCTGAATTTTAATTTGTGATCTCTATATTAATTTGTGTCCACACTTTATTAAAAAAAATAACTGACTTCATCAGCGCTTTAATTCTGGAGGGGTCGATCTGTAACTTTTTTTGGTTTTATATTCACACGTTCTAGACTACACAAGTGACTTCACTGTTTCACTCAAATATTAACAGGGTTTGATTCCAATGAAAACTCGGCTGTCAACGAGAGAAAATGTTCAGCTCTTTTAAGGACCATGTTTTCCCAACCTACTTCAACGTCTACATTTTTTCGCCGACTCCTTTTCTTTGGTGTTCTCAGCATAAAATTGTGCATAGTTTTAAGCACTTGACCTTTAACTTTGGATTCGATGGTCATTCAGTATAAGTACCTGCATCGTGAGGCACTTGTACAGTGTGAGCACTTTTGTCATATGATTTTGGCAGTGTGAGTGGTAGTAAGATTACTTATCATACAGTTTAAGCCCAGTTTCAATGGAATGATTTTTGTTGCTCAGCTCACACTTATTGCAGATGGAAGAACAGCCTTGAGGTCATGAATGGAAGCTTTGAGGTGGACCAAAGACTTTCTTATACTGTACAAAATCCACAGTAACAGAACTCAGTTATGAGCATAAATTTGTGTAAACTCTATCATAAAAATCAACATTCACACAGGACATCTTTACTGAAATGTGAGGGGTTCGGTACATCACAAAAGCTTGTGTGTTACATGTTAAAGGGACATTGTTTAGGTCAAGCGTATATGTATATATCTAGTTACCTGATTAAGCATTAATTAGATTTATTTAGTTCATTTATAGTTAGAAAATGTTTAACCCTCTGAGTTATTGAGAAGTAATTATGCAGTAGTTTAGGCAGGACTTACTTTTTATTTATTGACCTATTTAAAATGAAATGCAAAATTAAATCTACAATGTATGAGTAAGGCACAGTCTCCATTGCCGATCACGTGATATGTGTGGATGGTGTGTATGGTTTTAGCAGAGTAGTGGTAAATTACACTGCAATTCTTGGCATTTGTTTTCAAATTAGACTGATTGAAGTATGCAGAAACAAAAAGGTCACTCTTACTGGCTGTTGTGTAGATGTGTTTATTCTACACTTAACATTTTGGTCGAATGCTTAGTCATCAGAAGAGTTTGCATACAGATGACTGGTGTAATAAATGGAAAAAGTCATAATCGGTGAACTTTAAATGGTGTATATTACCGCTTTAGGTGACGGTGTTGATGTTGGGTTGGTGCAAGCTCAGAGTCCATTTCTCACATTTGCATAACAAGCACAGCTTTTTGATAAAATACAAAAGCACTGTAATTTACCTGTAATTTTTGAAACTATGCTTTACGTGTATGTAAATATTCTTGCTTTTTGTTTTTACTCTCAAAGGGTTAAGACACATCAAATGTGGCATTATTTCAAATTTATGTGTAGTTTATTGCACAGAAAATTGCATCCGTCCCTTTAACTACTTGGAACTAAAATTGGAATGTTTAGGGCTTTTCTATGTATCAGCAATTTTTAGGAAATCATGTTTTAGGAAATAATGTTTGAGGTGTTGTAGGGAAAACAAAGAAGAGAAAAACAGAGCATAGATAGCAGCAGACTATTTGCAGACAGTTACTGGAGTTATGGGGTGTTGTTAAGGGTTAGTCAGAGATTATGTTATGTATTAAATGTTAATCTCTGAAGTGGTGCAGTTCTCGGTTTGGGAAGGACAGTAGTGCCTTGGAGAAAATAGACAAAAAGGCCAAGATGGGACCCAGAGATGATCAATATAGTGGACACGCTGAGTGGGCAGCTACAGTCACAATTCTGCTCACCAACTCAATCAATTTGCAGATGCCAATTCTGTAAACTTCAGGAAACTGCACCTCTTCCAGAGCCTTAATAAGTCATTAAGTCACTGTTTAATTAATCCATTTTTTTTTTTTACCTTTGTCGAGTAGCCACTCGTCAACTACCCGACCGAGTCTGTATGGGATTCTTTGCCTGGCTATAGCCAGCCGTTCATTATCAAAGTTGCCTTCAAAGAATTTAGAGAGACACATAGTTAGAGGTTAATATCTGGAAGTTCAAGTGTCACAAGGTTAAAAACATGGCATCAAGATTAGCAAGTTTTTCAAGTTAGGAAGTAAACGAGCTTTAGGATTAACATTATGTTGGTTTAAAATGGACTAATCTTAGTTATTAGACAGTTTTAGAAGCTTGAGACTATTTATAACAGTTTAAAATCTGGTTAGAATGTCATGGGAACATATTTAGTTATAGTTTAACATATAGTTTGATCATGTGGTTAATTTCATTGTCATTTCTTTGCAAGGGAAGGACACTTAACCAAAATTGAATACCATCATAATGATAATGGTCATTTTGACATGCATTTTAACACAGGCCTAAAATATAATGCTCAGGAAGACATTTTCATTTCTCTGCAACAGATTTTCATTTAAAGCCAAGCAATTATGTCCAAATAAGATACGCTAGACCTACATGTAATTATCCTAAGAAACCTCCTGGTAATTGACTTTATGCCTTGGCTTTCGCAGATAAGAGACGATGTGTATCTCATGACCTACTACAGTTTCCTCATGAGCTACTACAGTTTCTTCGTGTCTATGAGACAGGGTCTGACAGGTCTTTTTACCGGGCCTAAAATGAGCTCTCAGTACCAGTCATCCTTTAAGAGGAAGGGAGATAAGGATTGTTAGATTACAGCTATGTCAGCTCTGCTTTCACCGCTGCCCTCCATCTGCCATCTTCTTTCTTTCATTCATCTTAATGCACACTTTGAAATTCCTACTAGTACCACAGAGTAAGGGCATAGAGAAAGAGATGAAAAGCCTCTATATATTTAGATTATACATATATATTTTGATATATTTGCTATGTAACAGCATTTGGTTTGACCATTAATAGTACAGCATAGGTGCAATAATGATCAACAAATCCGTATCCAAATCCATTCAATTTCTGCATTTCAATAAAACAACTCAAGGTGTGTTATTTTTAGTGATAATGTAAGAAACAGTCAGCAGTAACAGACAGCACAATGTGGTGTGTTTATACTGCGATGCCCGTCTCATCACTTCTTGCACTATCCTTTTTCACCATATACTCTGAAAGGGGCTCAAACCTACCGCTTCCTTAATCCTGTTAGAAGCTCTCATGTGTGACAAATTCTCTGCTAAAACCTTCAAAGGAAACTTTAAATAGAAAATGTATCCATCAATAAGCAGCCGGGGAATGAAAGGTAAAAAAGCTGGTCTAACCAATGAAACATGTACTGATGCATTTCTATAAAGGATGCTGAGTTTGGACAATGGGAGTGTCAATGAAAATATTGTGCTTATTTCCGGTAAAGCCCTTAAAGAGATGCAAGTGGGCCTGTCTATCCACAGACAGTTTTAAATCTACCATCAGAAACCATTATCTAATCCTCCATTTTAATTAACTGAATTAACCGTGGTTGCTTATCACAGTTGAACACTGAACGCTGCCTAGTCGGTTTTCACACAAACTTTGTGCATCCTTGATTCTGTGCTCAGCTCTTCAGGAGGAAAATATGCTCCAGAAACTATACAAATGTGGATAACTCATGTAGACTGACTATTGACTACTTTAAAAACAATTTCTCAGCCTTATCAACCATGCCATCTCAGGAAGCTTAGGGCAGCCCTCGTGGCTTGGAGGCCCGAGTCCTGGCACTATAAAACCACTCTTGCTTTGCACAAATCACACAAAATCTCAGAGAGGGCAAACCTAGCTGTTCATCCTTTGGTAGTTGGGAGCCCAGCCTTTACTCTGCAGAGATGATAGGAAACAAGTGGGTGGGAGAATCCAGAACAATTAGGTGGAGTACTTTATGAATAGTTTTTCTCTCTCTGAGCTGTGTTGTGATAAAAAAGGCCCTTAAGTCTGGCAGCAGGTCTGGTGTGTATCAGTGTATCCAGAGAGCAGATTGAAAATTGAGGATTGAGTGAGAGCGGGGGCAGTTATTATAGACCGAGAAAATGTCTTCCTGTGGAACGTCAGCTATGAGAGGGATGCAAGTCCCCGAGCACACAGTGTGGAGAGAGAGACAGAAAGAGAAAGAGGGAGCGAGAGAGCTTAGTTTGCTTACATTTCTCTGCTAAGTGCAGAAGGGCGTGTTACTGCAGAGAAAGAGTTACAACTCCAAAGTAGTAACATCACATTTCATCTTCTGTTACAGGGTGGAGTTTATTTTGTGTTCATTTAGCTGGGATTCTTAAAATTCTTCAATTTAAAGGAAAAATCCACCAAAAAGACTTGTATATCAATATCTATAATCATATTTGTGATCTTCAGAGTTGACCTTTTGGGTTAAAACTTCTTTAATTGGCAAGTTAGTTTAGTTTCCCCTTGGATAACTGTTTCTTACATTAGTAACAATGCCAATCGACTACCTGTTGATAATGGTCCTGTGGGATTTATGTGTTGCTTTATCAAGAGAGTGATGCAGCTGCGCTTTAGTCCTTTAGTTTGTCCTACGAATCTATACACTCTGCTCAAACAGATTAGACTCCAAAGCTTTAGCTTTCATGTTGATATCGCTGTCAATGCCATCAAGTTTGTCATCTCGTAGCTCACTAACAAGCCGAGCTGAGTGTCAGTCTGAGCTGTAACTCAGTATCATATAGTGAAACTGCATTGCATTCTGGAACTTGGAGTCCAATATTTGAGGTCTCTACTACTTCTACATTGGATTTCTCATTGATATGATGCGGAGTGTTGCTCTTTTGTTTTCAGAGCTAACAGCAAATTCTGGCCATTATCTTTTTATGTCTTATGTTTGAGGACATTACATTTTTTCTTCCATTAAACACCATTGTAACTGTACTAGCAATGTCCTCCTGTGACGTCAGTATGGCATACAACCACCAACAATTCACAGGAATAACAAAAATACAGAACCAACCTACAACTTTGCACCAGAATCATGATAGAACATAGAGCTGGGCAATTTGATTAAACTAAAATTAATATTGTAATAAACTACATTTTGTCGCAACTATGACAGACAGCTGATCTGATGTTACAATTTTATACCAAACCTTTAAAATTGTAATATTAAACAAATAATTTTTAGAATGTATTAAAATTATTCAAATTTATTTATTTTTCAGCTTGAAGTAATTTATTTTTGTAGCCATTGAAGACATAAAAATGTTTCCCATAATAAAATAAGGCAGTTGGTTGCCAAACCTATATATTGTGACACACACATATATATATAGTGTAAAAATATATATTCATGTACATTGATACAATATGTTTTCATATTGTTAACCCTGATAAGTACACCATAAATATTTAAGAATAAATATATTTATTGTGCTTCAGGGTGGAATTTTCCCTTAAGAAGACAAGCTTATTTCAGCCATTTTAGTTGCCAGTAAAAATGAAAGCCTGCTTTGTGATTTCAGATTTGTCTGGAGGAAGGTATTCAGCAGCAGCAGCAGTGCAGATTCACTCCTCAGGCTGCTCAAAGCAAAGCTAGCTGGCTACCTACTGTAAAGGATCCAAATTCATCCTGGGCTGAATGTATAAAGCGAGGCAGCTTGGAGCGAAATGTGTCAATTTGCAATTGTTATTAGATTGTTCAAGAGGTAGGCCCTCCACTCGGTGAGTCAGAGCCTGGGCAGAATCTGAAGGCAAAATGGCACACTTGAAAACCTAATGACGTGCATTCACAAATATAAATTAATTTGCACTCTGGCACGAGGTAGGCTGCCAATATGCTTCCAAATTGATGCCAAAGTCTTCAAACAGCATTCATCAGATTTTGAAGGACAAAAATGCAGCTTCCATGGTTTATTTTGAGAGGTGATAATTGCGTCTTTGGAGCTAGCTGTGCCACTCATCTTTCTTTATCTTTCTCTCTCTCTCTGAGTCTCTGACTGTGTGTCCGTGGTTGCACATAGTATTGGCCTCTCTCCAGCACACAAACAACATATCACACTTCTCATGTTGGAGGTTCCCTCCTACAGTCTGTTATTTGCGGCCAGCAGCAGGGTTTTACCTGTTGGATAGCGCTCTATGACGGGTTGGTTGTCCACCTGGAGGGTGGCATTACCCCCGCTACGCGTGAAGCGCACTACGTGGTACTTGCCATCGCTCACGACGACTGCTGGCTCATCTATGGTGATGTCATCAGTGCCCACATTGAAGATGACACATATTTTTCCTTGCTCCTGTAAGTCGAAGGAGAAAAAAATCAATTCAGAAAGAAAGAACAAAAATGCAAAGAAGTGCAGAGGAAACAGCGAGGTCACATGGAGACTTGAAAGAGAAATATCTGTCTACCTGGTCATGCTGCACTAACTCACCCTTGGGAAAGCAATGCCCTATGTAATGCAGGTGGGAAATGAAGTGTGTCTCCATGTTTTACATTCATCACCCTTCCCCCTCTCTCACTTTCCCTCTCCTCAGCTCAACTCATCTCTCTGACATGTATCAGTTTTGGCACTTTCCTGCTGTTTCTGTTTTAGACTCATCTCTAGCCTCCAGCGGAAAGAGCCTGTGAGTTAAATCAGGCTGCCGCTGGGTGACGCTAGTGAGAGGCAGCGAGCTCAGGGCGGGGTTCGCCATGGCGCTAGCTCTCGCCTGCTGCATTGGGGAATTGCAGGTCACAGAGCTAATGTGGCAGGCTGCGGAAACAGAAAGAAAGCTCAGCTGTTTCACAGCCTTGTCATGACCCACTACGTATATTCAACAGTCTGCGGCCAGTGGGAAAAAAGCCAGAGCTGGCATTCACAAACCAGCCTTATCTATCTGCTCGTACACAACCGAGGCAGGCTGATCAAACTTCCGCCCACGTTCCAAGTTTGGATATAGTCTTCTTTCTCTGGCCTTAAGTGACAGCTTCTCATTTAGATGCTGATGCCTGACAAATATCAAATGCAACTTATGATGAATATAGAACATATACTGGAGTCTCAAGGACAGGGATAACAAGCATCAATGTCTAAAAACACAACTCTTTACCATACAGATGAGGATAAATATACATGTAAATTAGCAGTACTTGCACTACATTGTAGGAGCCAAACAACTCCAAACACCAAACCACTTTTGTAAGAAGAGTTAAAAAAAAAAACTGAATGAGTCACATTCCTATTTCTGAAATTGTTAAGAGACTCTATGATACTATGCATAGCAAAGTATGCATTACCCTATGGTCACACTAGCAAACAGCAAGTCATTTATTTGTATTTGTCTCTTGTGGGTGTGTAGAAACTGCTGTCGCATGTGGGCGTGTACTGTCCCAATGCTCTGATGGGAAACGTCAGTAGCTATATATAACTTCTACAGCTAACTAGTTAAACACAAATTAAATAATACATTACTCATATTTTGCACAGAATTAAGGAAATCGAATGACATGCTGTGTGTGTGAATACAGTATTGTAGCTGGGTGTAATATGGTTAAAATATACTATCATGAAGTGGCACATGGAGAGATTTTCACAATACAAAATTTAATTATCAGAAATTAAAACAGGTTACAAGTTAGAAATTACAGAAGACACACTGTTCGGAAAAAGGATTTAATTAAATAATTTGTAGTTTATTCTAATGAGAAACACAAGCAAAATAAATACACTGGTGAAAATAATGTAGATAAAATTTGATAATGGCAATGTGGACTAAAATACAATCGGCTACTTTTTAGATTGGCAGCAGGAGGGAAAGAGTGGTTACATAAGCTTGTAGTAATTTTCAATTTTCTTTTCACAGAGTCAACCTGAATTAACTGAATGTGGTTAACAGGCTTTCTAGAATTGGTCTAATTGAATTGCTCTGGGTTCTACTGTTTCGTCCCTCCTCACAAAAACATGCCAGTAGGTGGATTGGCTACTCTAAATTGATGCCAGGTGTGAATTATTGTGTGCATTATGCCCTTCAATTGATCAGTGTTCCATCCAGGGTGTATTAACATCTTGGGCTTAGTGTTTGGCCAACACATTTATGCATTTGGCAAGGCGCCTTGCCCTTATCCCGAGCAAATTACATTTACTGTATCTCATTTATACAACTGAGCAGTCGAGGTTTAAGGGCTTTGCTCAAGCGCCCAGCAGCAGCAGCAGCAGCTTGGCGGTGTTGGGATTTGAACTCAGTACCTTCCAATCAGAAGTCTTAACCATTGAGAAACCACTGCCCATAACATAGGCTACATTATGCATCTTAGCTAGTAATTTCTCACAGAAAACAAGGTTTCATTTAGTACACTGAAGGATTTGTCTGATTGTCCCTCTGGGTGAACCCTTAAAGAATCTATTCAGGGCATTACAACGTAGAGTTAACCATTTCGAATTTATTTGTTTGGAAAGCTAAAAAAAAAACTTTATTCACCCAAAGAACCCTTAAGGAATCATTTTCCTTAAAAGTGTGCTTAAGTCACTAAAGGAAAATACTACATCTGGCTCCTGAGGGAGTGCTGATGTAGTGCTTAATACTATCAGCTGGCACTCAGAGGATGGAATTCTGCCATGTGCTCCTTATCAGTCTCCACTGCTTCCTCTCCTGCTTTCTGCCTGTCTATCTTCCTCTCTGACAGGCTCTCTTCCAATAGGCTTGCTATCATACTTGTAGACGACTCATTAGCCATATGCTGAAACATGCCATGAGCCGCTCAGAGCAAGGAAATCATTTCCTTTCAACACTGGAATAGCCAAATTTTGCTTTGAGAAGTAAACCTGGATTCACTTATTGCACAACTGAGGACCTCGTGTCACACTCCGACCTTCATGAGCTCCATCTTACTTTCTAATACTAGTTCATATTTGGGGTCATCAACAGACAAAAGCCCCCAAAACAATAGCACTTTACTGGATCAACAGACTTACAATGGTGAGAAGGTCAGGTGAAGGTAAAACTTGCATCAGTCCTGCAGATCAGGAATGTTAAATCCAAAAACAATAAATAGCTTATTAAATGCATAGCTGATTTAGGGTTTGCACATCTCTTGTGTGTGACATAGAGCTGCTGATGGCAGCTTGGGAAGAGCGGGGAGAATGAGTAATCTCTTCAGGGCAGCCGGTAAAGAGCAGGCGGTGCTACGAGCCAGAGGAGAGATCGCCTGTCAACAGGCTGTCCCTGCAGGCTAGCGTACAAAACACCGAGCTCTAATCCCCAAATGCCAAACATCCTGCAAAACAAGTCTGACAGTCTGGGTTGTGGTGATGGCCGGGGGCTTTTGAACATCATGAGCATCCCGCACACATGCTCTTTTCAATCACCGCTGACATTCAACACTCCAAATTGGGTTCGTTTGGCTGCGTCTCTATACACGAGAAGCCATTTAGTGGAAACAAGCAATGTAGTTTATAATAAGTAATCATTATAGTAGAGTTGGGCCCAATTATGAACGAACTCAGACTTGTCACGGTCTTCGGGTAAACTTGACACGGACTCGGACATTTTGAAAACAGAATTTTTTCCAAGTGTAGTCGAGTCCACGTCATGTGTAAAATAAATATCCATCCATCCATCCATCTTCAACCGCTTACTCCTTTTCAGGGTCACGGGGAACCTGGAGCCTATCCCAGGGAGCATCAGGCACGGTACACCCTGGAGAGGGTGCCAGTCCATCACAGGGCACACAATCACTGGACTGGGGGAGGAAACCGGAGTACCCAGAGGAAACCCCCGTAGCACAGGGAGAACATGCAAACTCCGCACACACAGAGCTGTGGGAATCGAACCCCAGCCCTTGCGGTGTGAGGCAAACATGCTACCCACTAAGCCACCGTGCACCCCTGTAACATAAATATATAAATAAATAACAACATAAAATGAAGATATCAAGAAATTAATGAATGTCTCCCTGCCTGACCAGCAGACTTTCTGTACACACACACTTGAAAGACGTGCACAGAAAGCTGCCTCATCATGTGATTACTGAATTTAGTTCTCATTAGCGGCTTATTAAGCTTGAACGGTCAAATAAATACACACACAACATTTCAAAATGCAGGTCTGGCCGAGTATTCATGTAAACACAGACGGTTATGTCTTAAGTGAATGTAAACGGTTGGGAAAAAAAATCTGAGGTGTGTCAATAAAGTATATTGAATCTGTGCATTGGGTCTTAAAGTGACAGCAGTCTAATAAACCTGCTGCTGTCTGTGTCATTAATGTTAATCAAACAACAAAAGACAAGGAGAAAATCACTCATTCACTCATTTGACTGAATAACTTTAGTAAATTTAATAAGAATCACTGTATATGTCATACAGTGAAGTCTATTTTATTTAACATTTAATTGCTTTATTCAATTTCAGTAGTATTTCTTACTGATAGAGCTACCTGAGAAAACTTCATTATCATTATCGTGAAATAAGATTGTAGTCATATAGCCCACCTCTAAGCATTTGGTGATTCCAGTCTTGAATTTCATGTAAAATGAAAAGAAATGTACTTCTTAATGTAGTAAATATCATAAACCCTGCTGATAGGGATTTTTTTGTTTTCATTTTAGGAATTAAAATGGAAAAAAGTTACAAGAACAGATCTGTGTTCAGAAATGAGTTTGTTGTCATTCATAGACAGATTAAAAGCAGTAATAAAGCATTAAGCTTGTTGTTATGACGTTGCTAAATGTAACTCTACTCTGTACTCAGTCTCTCAGTCTATATAACTATAGGGTAGAGGCATCAATTACTGAATTTCATCTTGAAATGGAGAACACAATATAGTGTGATACAATAACAAAACAGGTTCATTTGTTTTTTCATACACTTGTAATATAATAAAAGCTCTACATATACCTCCATATCCCTTTTTTCCCTTGGAAACCATTTTTGATAGGAAACTAGTTGAGGTGCTGATGACATGAAATAAAAATATTAAATGGCAATGACAAGATGTAATAGTGGTATTTTTGTTACATTTATGTTGCCATTGGTTTGTGAAGGTTAAAATATTAATTTAACAGCTCAGTGTTAAGTTTACAGTTGCAATTTCAAATCTTTTTTCAATTTAATTACTTTCTGGACTCAGTCGAACTCGACCATTAATGACTCGGACTTGAGTCCAACTCGGCCCCTTTTGGACCCGGACTTGACTGGTTAGGGACTTGGTCTTGACTCCAGCTCGACAAAGGTAGACTCAGACCCAACACCACATTATAGTAATATACTCAATTCTAGACATCTGGATTCCCTACAATTTCTCTGTAGCTGCATTTACCTTTGTAGGAATTTTTTCAGGAACACTGAACTTTGGAAAAAAAAAAAAAAACCTTTGAGTGTACTTTTCAAGGAGACACTTTTTGGTTCCTCCTCCAGAGTAGGTCTTTTGTTGAGGACCAGAAATGATGGACATTGCTTATTGGTCAAATGCTAGCTTTACAGAATGGTTAATTCTCTCATCTGGAATTCTGAAAACCTGAGTTTAACTAACAACCATTTACTTTTATTATATTAGAGGTGAACAGCTGGTGTGTTAACTGTGGCAAAATGGCAAAGCGGAATGTTTCCATACCACTTTTCCTTATACACAAGTGGAGAGTCAGAAGTGGTACACCCAATTTATATATATATATATATATATATATATATATATATATATATATATATATATATATATATATATATATATAAATAAGAACAACAAACTTTTAATATCAACCTCTTCCACATTTGCTCCTTCTACATTTTGCTGCATGCTGAAATGCACTGTCTCCTTCAAAAATATCTCATGCAGTTCACTTACTGTATAGTGCTGGGAGGCTAAATCCAAGTGTTGTACAATCAAAGTGTTCTTTATTATGTGGGGTCCAGAAATCATAGACATGATTCACAGCAGGGGTCAAGGTACAGGCTGACAGATTTATAAAGAGTGAGACCCTGCAAAACAGTCATGGGAGTGGGTAGGTTTTACTTTTTTGTGGTCAGGTGTGGGCAGTTAGAATGAAGCCGGGACAAAGAATAGCCTTGTTAATTAACAATTAGTGTTCGGGACTCAGACACAGTCTCAGTGTTTAAGTCTAAGCTTAAAACGTATTTGTTTACTCAAGCCTACCCTGACTAGATTCTGTTCTACTTTCTCCCTCTCTCCTTTCGCCGAGCCCCACACGAATTTATGGAGATACTAGAGATCCAGATCCTTTCTGCCTCTGGATGGAGCTCAAATCTTCTTTAATTCCAGACTGCTGGGACTACGGCTGCTCTTAACGCCATACAGACTTCATATAAATCCATAATGAACTTTTTCACAATATCTGTTGTTACCCAGATGAGGATGGGTTCCCTTCTGAGTCGGGTTCCTCTCAAGGTTTCTTCCTCTTAAAACATCTTAGGGAGTTTTTCCTTGCCACCGTCGCCACTCAGTGGCTTGCTCAGTTGGGATAAATTCACACCTTTAATATCTGTATACCGTGTTGATATTTCTGTAAAGCTGCTTTGAGACAATGTCTATTGTAAAAAGCGCTATACAAATAAAACTGAATTGAATTAACATGGGAGTGTATTGGATGTGTGGTCAGTACTGCAAAATGCATTTACCACTTTCATTCATCCATCTTCAGCAACTGCTTAAATGACTAATTTAAATGTAATTTGTTTATATTTTGTTAAATATACCCAACAAAGTTTGTTAGAGAGTATTGCAAGTAGGTACAAAAAAATAAAATAAAATAAAAAACTGCAGGAGCAGACCGGAGTGGTCATAATTCCTTAGTGGGGGAAAAAGACAGTTCTGTGCACACCTCTATTGAATATGTAATCCAAGAACAGGTCTAGGAACTGTATAGTTCCTGTAGTGGGCAGGTCCAGAACTGGTTCCAGTTAAATATTGGCAGATTGAGTCGACTGACAACAATGCAGCCTTCCTCACCCCTCAGACATCCTGCTATATTCACTGTTAAGTTTGCAAAAAGGCCTTGATTCAATGTCAGAGCAGACTATATTCTGCTAAATAGAGACCTAATGTTTTAATGTTTGCTTGTATTTTTCTCATTTGTAAGTCGCTTTGGATAAAAGCGTCTGCTAAGTGAAAAAATGTAAATGTAAGGTAACTCATTTTTGATCTAAGACAGTTGCATTTTTGCACCCAGTGAAGGCAACTAATACTCTGTCATCTCATGAGCTGGACCAAGGTTAAAACTAGCCTGCAGTGAAGGTACCTCCACTCTACTCTGAACATAATTACATCAGCCCACTGCTCCTTGCTGTCGCACATCTGTCTGCTCAGCTGGTGGGCTGCTGATTGGAAATGGAGGAGTATATGCTAGATGCACATGAGAGTGTGGATGGGAAGGTTAAGAAAATCACGCAGTCTCACTTCATCTCTTTCCCCATCTCTTCTATCTCTTTATATCTCCTATCCTCCCTGTCACTAATCTGAAGGCTTGTCTAAAATAGATCACCACCTAGAAAGTATGAGGCTTAGTAATAGAAATAATAATAATTAAAAAAAACTAAACATTAATGGTTATTTGATTATTGTTTCAACATTCTGGCAAGAGAAATGGAAAACCAGTCATTTCTTGAATTTATTGTCTGAAATATCAGATACAAAATTAAGGCTGAAATTTTTTTTATCAAGGCCAGCCAATATGCCTATCATTCTTAACTAGCTTTAGCTATGACTTTGGAACTGTATTCTGAAATGATTGATGAAATGCCATAAGCGGACCGTCCTCCACAAAACTATCAGTGACGATGTTACGCAAAAGGCTTTTCTTCAAGGACAGTTAATAAAATTTGCACTGAACATGATTTAAAATCAACTCTCCAATGCACATTTGGAATTAGAGGTGGCTAAAGCTATAAATAAAGTATAAAACTATAAAGTAAGCACCTGGACTTGGCAGACCTGGATACACTATACAGTATCTACCCAAAAGTATGTGGGCACATGTCCATAAACCCATATGTGGTTCTTCACCAAAATGTTGCCACAAATTTGGGGGCACACAATTGTCTACAATGTCTTCATATGCCAGAGAATTAAGATTTCCTTTCACCGGAACTAAAGGCCCCAAACCTGTTCCAGCATAATGCCCTTGTGCACAAAGTGAACATCATGAAGAAATGATTGTTGAGGTTTGAGAGGATAAACTCGAGTGAACACCTTTGGGAAGAACTGAAATTCGAGCCAGGCCTTTATGCCCGACATCAGTGCCTAACCTTGTGTGTTCATGTGGCTGAATGGACACAAACTCCCAGAGCCAATTCCCAAAATCTAGTGAGCCTTCCCAGAAGTGTGGAGTCTGTTATGGCAGAAAAGGGGGAACAAACCAATATTAATGCCCATGGTTTTGGAATGGGATGTCCAATAATCAGGTGTCCACATACATTTGGCCATAAAGTGCACCTGAACTTTGATGAATGTATTAATGTAAAATATATATTTAGCTCTTTTGGAGAAGGAACGAGACATACCCCCAAAACAATAATCAAATAACCATTCTTAATAAATTGAATGACTAAAAAGTACACAGTCCCTTTTCTCTGTGAGTTTAAACTGTGGCTGCAAGAGATTTCCGAGATTTCTAAATACTAATATTAATATTACTCATCTCATTTCAAGATCAGATGCATTTGGGTGGACTTTCACATGCATTCTATGTTTATTGCTCTCAGAGTATCTCTAGGGATACTTAACATGCCCTTGAATTTCCTATTAATGTTACAAGTGGATGCAAAATTGCTTTGAAGCACCATTAATGCCCTATAGAGAATGAATTATAACATCTGAATGGGCATATTTCAGGCACAAATGCTGTATCTGCCCTTATCTTTACACTTGTATCTGTAAACTGAGCTCATGCTTAATGGCAGCACAGCTCTTATTTAATAATCTAGCACACCCGGGTTTCTGATTTGAACTGTAAAGTTGATGCTGTTTGGCAGAAAATAGATTGCAGATTTCTGGAAGGACAATAACACTCAGGCTTCTAGCACCTTATCTGACTGAAATAATCACAATGAATATAGGAAACAGTGAACACAATGCGACAGTCTTTGCTACACTCACATTAAGCCATTTGCCTCAGCTGCCTTTCAATTTAGCTGCTTGCCATTATTTTTGGGACGATTTTCATTTAAGGAATTCCTTTTGTGTGGCTGATATGGGTGAAAATGTTCGAAATGTCTCCATTGTAACACTTCTTAAATATATAAAAGATGTGAGAGAATGTAGCTGGTGCAAGATGGGAGGGTGACATTCTTTTCAATACACACAAGAAAAAGATACCGATGGGGAAAAGAGAAAAATTGACATTTCAATTGTCATGAAGTTTTTATTATAGGGACGTATTATGCATTGCAACATAGGGTCTGCATTTAAAAGTCTGACAAGCATTCATGTTGTGTGCTCTCCTCAGGAAGAAGCCTCCCATTCTTCAAAAAAGGCTGTCCTACTTTTTTGTGTCAAAGCCAAGAGGTAAGATTATAATGATGAAAGATGCTGATTTTAATAATGGGACTTTTCTGATAAGAGACGGCTCTCTGGTGTGGACCATGGAGATAGCACTGATTAAAGACAAATATATCTTTCTAGTTCATTGGCGAGGGTTGCCCAGGGAGGCTGACATTTAGCCGGGCAGTTCGTCATGAGCACCCACCAAGCTCACCTTCCTGTTTGCTCACAAACACTGCATTTTAATAGGTGTCACAGCACATGACCTTCACACTTAATCAGAGCCCAAAGATTATCCTGGACAGCCAAGGCTCTCTCATTAGGTCCTCAGCACCCCCACCCCCTCTCAAGCTAATTTGCGATGGGCTTAAAATAGCTAGAATTAAACTGATTACATGCCACAACATTCAACTGATTCTCAAGACTCCCAAAATGCCTAAAATGGTGATAAAGCCAGTAGGTATCTGATGTTTTTTCCAGTTCAATTTATTTATTTATTTACATTGAGGGCGGTCCTGTGCTGCACCTACACCATGAAGTCCTCTGATGATGAGCACTCAGGGCTTCCTGAAGGTGGAGCGCTGGAGCTGGAGAGCATTGAGCAGGACTCAGGTGGCTGATGTGGGCTTGTAATGAAACACTTCCCTTTACATCGCAGGCAGCTGAATATAGCAATAGTGAGACGAAACTCGGATTTGTATTCTTGGTGTGTTCCCGGTTGATTTCCTTCTTCATTTTCTTCTTGTGGTTAAGCTGTCTGCCACGTTATACTCTCACGTTTCACATAAATCTGAATCACGCATACCAATGGACTGTGCTGTGCTCAAGTGGGCTAGCCTAAAGATAATTGACTGCATTCTCATTTGATTTGTTCTAAGCTGCAAGATTGGCAGAAATGATCTTGGTAAATGGTAAATGGTCTGCAGTTATATAGCACGTTTTAAAAAAAATTTTTTTTAAATCTCATTCACCCATTAACACAGACTTACACACCAATGGTAGCAGAGCTGCCATGCAAGATGGGAGCAACTTGGGGTTCACTGACTTGCCCAAGGATTCGGCATGTGGGCAGGGAATCGAACCACCAATGCTGCGATTAGTGGACAACTCGCTCTACCACCGGATTGCTGCCCCAGTCTCCTCGCAGATTTCTTCTTTGAGATCTTTTTTATTGCTCATGATATATTTCTTTAGCTTGATCTTTGGTGGTGGTCATATGGATGGACAGTCAGGCCATAGAATCTAAGAGCTGGATGTGGAGCAATAATTGCCTTGATTTAAATGACTGTCTAGACATTCCAGTGCATGATCATGCTCCTCTGACTCTTTTATAGCAAATTTAGGGTCTCACTTAACATAACTAATGCAAATCAATGTGGCACAAATGTTGGAATTTATGGGAGAAAGTGTGTCTTGTATTAGAATCTGAGCCGAGCCTGAAAAAACAGCCTGGGAAGAGTCTAGCCTGAAGGTGATAGCAGGAGTTCTGTAAATGCACATGCAGTTTTTAGGGGAAAACCAAAAGTAGTCAGCCTCACGGTCAAGTTACAACACAGCCATCATTAAAACTGCTGCCATTGACAGAGCAAAGTCATAAGAGTGGCTGGGGATAGGTTCTGGGGCAGTTAGGGTCGCTACAATATGTATGTGTACCCTATAAAATACATCTCTCTCTCTCTCTCTCTCTCTCACACACACACACACACACACACACGCTATTGACCTAGCTGCTAAAAACACATTCTACACATTCCAATGGGAAAATGGTAAGGGTCTATGTATGCTGTGAATGACATACATTTTTCAATTAAAAAAGTTTAGGAGGAAATAAATGGTTATAGTGTATATGAACTGCTTCAGTATATGAATGACTTTGATTCTAAGTACTGTAATACACTCTCCCATAACAAGATGTCTTTTTATTGAATTGTGTATGAGCTCCTACACTGACTCTGGTACAACTTTTTTTCAGTTTCAAGAAGTTAGTGGCAAGTCACCTTGTAGTTTGCCCTCCCATTTTCCTTAACGCATACCAGTGTAGCTCTGCAGTCATGCCACAGGCGAAACACTCCTTCCCCAAAGGCACTTCATCTCATATTCAGAGCACAGAGAGTGGCGACACCGGGTTAGCACCTGACAGTAGGCCCTGCATATCGGACGACTATAAATCATCTACGGCTGCAGCTCAGTGGACTGAGTACCCAACGCGCACATACAACTTATTTTTGTTCTGGATGTTTCTGCTGATTTTGAGCAAGGACGGTAGAAACATTCTGGCCTCAAACACAGTTTGGAGGAATATTGCATGGGAGAGAAGTAGTTTGCATTAGCACTGTGGAATATAAATTTAGAATAGGGCTTTTCAGCACAGTTGCAGTTTTCAAAAAAGAATGTCAGGAATGTCATCTATTTCTATGGATTTGTGCACAGAAGTGTCATACAAAAATGCCTGTATCAACACATACAGAGACATGTAGTCTTGCACAGATGTGATTATTAGAACAAACTTAACAGTCATAGCTATTCCACAACAGAAGCATTGCTACAAATATAGCTTTTAGATGTGACAAAGAATCAGATATTTCACTGAATCACTGGCTCACACTTACAAGTTATATTTAGGAAGGGATATTCACTGCATAACATTAATGTAAGGCTGCACAATTAATTTTTGATGGAGATCTTACATGTGGCTTCAGTAGTGGTGAGATTTGCTACAGTTTTCTAAATTTCTAATGCGACATTGATCATTAATGTCTTGACAAAATAAAAGCTATTAAATTAATGGGGTTAGGAAATAACTGATGATTGAGAGAAAGACCACATATAAAGCTCCACCAAGCTTCATGAAGTTTCTGCACCTAACACCATCCTGTCTTCTCTCTTCTCTCTCTCTATTCTACAAAGCAGAAGACGCCCAGTACTCCAGCCCAAGTTGTCAGAAATAACTCCACTTTTCAAGTTCCACAATAAAACTTAATGCAGAAGTTCACCAACCACTTTAACCAACACATGTACACCTCCTCATTCATGCAATGATCCAATCAACAATCATGCGGTAGCAGCGCAATACCTGCAATCATGCAGGTCCAGAGCTTCAGTTATTGTTCACATCAACAGAATTGTTAAAATTTTTTATCTCACTGACTTTGACTGTGGTATAGTTGTTAGTGCCAGACAAGGCTGGTTTGATCATTTCAGAAACTGCTGATCCCCTGGGATTTTCACACAACAGTCTCTAGAGTTTAGACTTTACACAGACTAGTGCGAAAAAGAAAAAAATCTAACGAGTGGGCAGAAATGCCTTGTTGATCATAGAGGTCAGAGGAGAATTTGCAGACTGTCTCGAACTGATAGGAAAGTGATGGTAACTCAGATAATTACTCTTTACAAATGTGAGCAGAAAAGCATCTCAGAACATACAACATGTCAAACTTTGAGGCGGATGCGCTACAACAGCAGAAAATCAAATTAGGTTCCACTCCTGTCAGCCATGAACTGGAACACAGTGGGGACAGGCTGACCCAAACTAGACAGTTGAAGTTTGGAAATATGATGCGTTGTCTTTTCCCAGCTGTCTGGTTGGAAGCACAACTGACTCAAGGTTATTGGGTTGTTGCTATAGTTCACAATCTTTCTCACGGACCTGAAAAAAAGAAAACCTGGACAGGCCATTAGTATTTTGATTGTCATAGTGCCATTGCCAATCCAGCTGAAGACATGTTAAGTCAGCTGGATCTTTATCAGAGATAGTAAAGAGATGCCAAAGTCTTATCTATGACTTTTATAAACCTGGAGGACAGCTGGTATCTTGCCACTTTTGTCTTTAGCATTAATGTAGCTGCACTATGTCTTTTGTATGCTAACTTCCACTTCAATGGATCTTCTGTTGTTGTAGCCTATCTGCCTCAAGGTTCCACATGTTGTGCATTCTGAGATGCTTTTCTGTTCAACATAATTGTACAGAGTGATTATCTGAGTTACTGTAGCCTTTCTGTCGACTCAAACCAGTCTGACCATTCTCTGTTGACCTCTCTCATCAACAAGGTGTGTCCATCCGCGGAACTGAGGCTCGCTGTATGTTTTTTCTTTATTGCACCATTCTGAGTGCATACTCAATCATACTCTAGAGACTGTTGTGTGTGAAAATCCCAGGAGATCACCAGTTATTGAAATATTCAAACTGGCCCATCTGGCACCAATGGTTAAAATCACTAAGATCACATTTTTTCCCCCATTCTGATGGATGATATTAACATTACCCGAAGCTGCTGGCCCATATCTGCATGATTTTATGCACTGCACTGCTGTCACACGATTAGCTGATTAGATAAGTGCAGGAATGAGAATATATGTGCAAAAGGAATTGTGTAATTGAACATATATAAAATGTTTACATTTACATTTATGGCATTTGGCATGTGATGACATTTAAATGTAAAATATAAAATGTACCAGTTGCCTGTATTTTCATAACAGAGAACTAGACAGCAGGTCTGATGACTTTCAGTAAACAAACATGCATTTTTGCTCATTAAGAGCTGAGAAGTCATATCTCAAGGAAAGATCAATGTCTAACTAGTGTATGTTGCTTCCTGTAATAAAAATGAAACACACTTGATTTGTTTACATTCTGAAGTAAATTGTGAATTGCTCACAAATATTATGTGGCCCACAGCACCAACAAACAAACAAATACATGCCAGATGGAAACATGGCACACATTTTTAAAAAATCACCCAACAAATGCAGAGGCTTTATGAGAGCAGCTTAAAACATATCATAGGAATGTTAGAATGGCTATTTCAGTGGCAACACAAACCATTCAGGCATGTGCAAATGGATTCTACCAGTGTATTAGCCTGAACCATATTCAAGGCACAAAAAGACAATGCCTGATAAGTATCTCTCTACTTACTAAAAAATCAACATCCTTTTAGGAACATGCTAATAAAAAAGAAGACCATTCCGAGGCTCTAATCCTCCTTTTGGATTCACCATTAGAAGCTGCACATTTTATCAAAGCAAATTTATGAATAAGTTGTTATCCCTTCCTATTATAAGGGAAGAAGTTTTGGCATTAAAGTGCTTCACAAAAGAGACCATCTTAGCATCTCATCATGACTGAAACTCTTTAAAATCCTTCCACAAATTTAAGAGGCATAATTTCCATGATATCTTAGGGACCAGTGGCAGCTTGTCCATAGGGGCAGGTGGAGCAGAGCCCCACCATATATGTCAGCCACTCAACAAATGTTAATCTTCATAAAGTCCTTATTCACAGCTCCATACATTTTGAATTCCATTGAAATACTTATTACCCATGACCAACAGTTAAAAATAAAAAAAAGATTTCATTGAATTGCGCACCTTTCTAGATGTTGCACAGTCATGGGCAGCATGCTTACTGCTCCGTTCAGTGACATAGGACAGTGGTTTTCAAAGTGGGGGCCGCCAGTGGGCAGCCGGGGGCCTCAACAATTTGGTGTGAAAAAAAATTCTCACTCTCAGACAACCACACACACACACACACACACACACACACACACACACACACACACACACACACACAATCAATTCCTAATGTAATGTAAAGATGTAAAATGTAATTATTAATAAAAAAAAAAAGGGGGGATATATTCAGAAGTCTGTATTTTTAATGTGTTTTAAATACATCTTGCAAAAGGGGGGCTTCAGTCAAATGTTAATGCCATTTGGGGGGCCTTACCCTGGAAAAGTTTGGGAACCCCTGACATAGGGTTATTAATGCACCTAGTGGTCGAAAATGGGAACTACAAGAAGCGCTAATGGACATCCATAGGGGCAGGAATCACAGGGAACCATATTCTCCATAGAACATTTTCAATGGACAGCACAGTTTGTTATGGTTTTATGCAAAATTGGACTACTTTAAAAATACTCCATTACCACCAAGATCTTGGTTTATGGCAAATAATCTAAATTAAATCTAACAGATTTTAGCCTATGTAGATTAATATTTTAAGCTATTAATTTAATAGATGTTTAAGGCTAGGTCATTATTATTGACATCTTACATCACCAAAATCTAAGGTCACAAGTCACCGCTGTAAGGGACATATCTAAGCTCAAGGACATATTTTGAGTTCAGCAGTTCCACTGGAATGCAAATATATTTATATTTGGAGAATATTAATTTCAACTTGGGGAACTGTTGAACTCAAAATCCAAATGTGATGGTTCAGTAAACCCACAAATCATAACTAATCTATGATTGAGTTAATTTGCCTCAGCAATATATTTATAAATTGAAACTGTGCAATAAAATTCAATTACCAATTATATGACACATCATTAATATAGCTTCATTAATTAAACCATTTTGCATAAAAGCTCACAAGTGTAACATTTTACCATGCTCCAAAGAGATTTCATGTGTTTTCTAAACAATTTCGAAGTCACCATCTTGCAAGACTGCTTTGGTAATCTATAACTAGAATATTATTGAACCTGGTCACCTTCCACTTGCTAGCTAAGTACACACTACCCCGATTGATTAAAATCTCAAATATGCATAAACACACATCAACTATATGTTGTCAAATAAAAGCAATGATCAATATTGGAAAACGGTTCAAAATAAAACAAAATAAGATAAAACAAGAGCATGGACATTAGAGTGGGTACTGGTGTTGGCATCTGAGCTGTGAATGCTCTGCAATTCTCAAATATAAACCAGTGTTATCATGCTAATGACAAATATCTACTTTTCTTATATAGAACAACCTCCTGGATTAGTAAGATTAACTTCAAAATCATCTGTCCTTATCCTGCTCGACCTCTCTGCTGCCTTGACAGTGTGAATCATCAGATCCTCCTGTCAATTCTCTCCAGCCCTGGTATCACCAGAAAGGCTCTGCACTGTGTGGAATACTATCTCTCAGACAGATCCTTCAAGGTAATGGGGAGGGGAGAAATTTCTGAAACTCAGCAACTCACAACTGCGGTTCACCATGCGTCAGTTCTGGGTCCACTGCTCTTTTCTATTCATACTACATCTCTGGGGCCTGTGATTGAGTCTCATGGCTTCTCATATCACTGTTATGCTGATGACACTCAGCATGCATCTCCTCCTGCCTGTCTGACATCTCAAACTGGATGAGGGAACACCACCTTAAGCTCAGTTGAGATTCTTGTCATCCCTGCCTGCCCCTCAATCAACCACAACCTCACCATACATTTTGGCTCAACCACGCTCAAGCCAACCAGGACAGCCAGAAACCTTGGGGTAACTTTCAATGACAACTTGACCTTTACAGATGACATTTCAACAACTGCATGATCCTGTAGGATCATTCTGTACAACATCAAGAAAATCAGACCCTATATCACTGAACAGGCTAAACAGCTACTAGTCCATACTCTTGTTATCTCAAAACTGGACTACTGCAATGCACTACTCTCGGGTCTCCCAGCCAGCTCCATCAAAACCCTTCAGATGATTCAGAAGAACACGAAGATTAGCACTACTTGTATTGTTCTCTGCTTGATATATCACTTTGCTTGTATTTCCTCATTTGTAAGTTGCTTTGGATAAAATTGTCCGCTAAATGCATAAAAATCATCATTTTGAGAACCATGATCATTTTTAAATACTAAAACATAATTATAATAAACATTTTGGTACCTTGTCAGTAGAAAATGTTTTCAGTAGAAATTTGTCTTCAAGTGGTAGAAAACAGGTGTTCACAAATTTAATACCTGCCCCACTGTCCTGTTAATTTGCTCATATAAAACATGTAAAAAAAAAAGAAAAGAGAGCAAGAGAGAGAAAGAGATATATATAGAGAGAGAGAGAGAACACATGTTCATTTTGCTAATTTGAGAGACACAACTCTGTAGTCTATTTCAGTAAATCAGCTTGGATTTTGAAGTTCAAACTCTTAACTCTTTAGTATATTATTAGGGACATTGTGAGGAGTCATCACATTTCCATTATATATAGTGTGTGGACTGTAATTACTAAAAGGATGGAGAGAAAATGCTGAGTCAATGTACTTTGCTTTAATTTTGGAGCCCACTGTTTCAGGAACAGGTGCTCCTTTAATTATGAGGCAAGGCACCACCATTTGACAGATCTTCCCTCTGTTTTTAATCACGGCACATCTGTCCAGGGGATACACACTGCTAAAAAGACTGATTTCCCCTGAGGAGAGCCCCCCGCCCTTTGCATCTGTTCCTCAGACCAAAGTACTTCACAATAAGTCAAATGTGAGATGGATGCCCTCAGCCTAAGGCAGAATGGGGGAGTTCGGCACTGTAAAACCTCCAAGCACAGCAATATTTCAAGGCGAATGGTAACTTTTGTAGCTGCTCTGTGGTTAGGAGTGTACAAGTTGTGCAAGTATGGAAGCAGGCTACTGTATATGATATGAAGATCTGACTCATCATCACTGACACTTGTCTGAGAGCCAAGATAACACGTCAATCTAGTAAAACCAACAGGATATTTATTCTTAGTTTGTCCGAAGGTGATACATCTTACAGTGTCCCGGAGTCTATGGGCAAATCTAATAGTGGTGCCCAAGAATTGATCTAATACAAATGGTTGTCTGGAGCAATAACCTCTGTCAGTATTGAGAGCAGGGCATGGGTGTGAAGACACAAATGATCAATTGGTTTATTAATCAAACCCATGGTGAAATTGAGACTGGGTAGGCTATTTCACCTACTAAGTTTCACATTCATAAATACTTTTTTGGGCTAGTGCCATCTTCTACAGATCCTTAGAAGGGCTAAGCTTTGAATCAAAATGTTCCAGACACCCTCATCTCATTCCATTCATCATCTCCATTCCCAATACTGATCCTGTAGCCCTGTCCGGCAGATTTGAGGGTTTTCCCTGTACCCAGTACACCTGATTCAACTAATCAGCTAACTAACAGCCCTTCCTGAAACATTAAACAGTGCAGAACAGGGCGTACTCCAGGACTAGGGTTGAGAATCTGTGATCTACACCCTACCTCTCTCCCAATACTTGCTTATACTGACCAAACTCAGCCACACATATCAGAGAGCTCCATTAATCCATCATTCCCCCCACCCCGACAAGTGGGGTGGTGAACCCCCATGGCACCCTCATTCCACAATGCCTATGAGATGATGGAGGCCAGAGTCTCAGTGAAGATCGATACACAGCCACCCTGGAATACCAAACCACTCTGCTTCTCATTACTGGCAGTGAGAGCAGCTGGTCTGCTGATGGAACCGCCTCATTCATCAGCCCACGTCTTCCTGCAGGTCTCAGACTCTGTAGGTGACAAAGTGGTGCCAAGCATCATCAGCCTGGAACCAGTTAGAGCTAGAGGGAAAGGATACTGTGGGTATACTATGACAGGACATAGACAAATGCAAGTCCTGCTTGGGAAGTAGAACACCGTAAAGATTTTATTTCCCAGAGGTGTGTGTCTTCTCTTGTTGAATCCATGTCAATGCAGTACTTATGTCCAAATGAATTACAGTATGTGTCCTTGCTTCTAATTTCGGAAGCAAAGCAAATACTTCTGCATGAAGGACAAGTATTGAGGTGAAAGCAATGTTGTCAATAAAAGCAGGGGCAAATCATATTGTAACCCTCTTTTTATGCTCACCATAAACTTTACAGACTTGCTTTTATTTACAACAGAACCTCATACATTATACACGCCAAACCACAGGTGCTTGATGGTGTTAAAATCAATGTTGAGCGATGTCCTTGTGTAGAATGAGAATAAGCTCTGGGGCTAGAACTGCATCTAACAGAAAGACATGTTGCAGATGAGCCATCAAAACAGCCATCTGACAGAGCTCACACAAACCCACCCTTTCTGCGGTAGAATAAACCATTGTTGAATTTAAAGACTGGAACAAGCGAGGGGGAGGCTCTGAAAACAAACACCACTCTGTGTATATCCAAGCAGCTGCTGTCAGACTGTTTATTCCTGGACTGCTAAGGAGGCTTCCAATGTGGAAATCTAAGTTTCAGGGCAAATTTCTTATTTATTTGATTTTTTTTTTTTAACCTCACTTGAAATATAATTGTGAGAAAAATCCAAAGGGTCAGTGAGCCATTTTCCAATTAGATATACCACCATACTGTCACACCATAACAGGTCTATGTGATTTTAATAGGCTAAAATATTATCAGGTCCTACACTTACTGTAACTGTTTTCATGTTCATGCAGATTAATCTTCTCACCAGGCACTTCTAATCTTTCCTATGAGCTGTTTTATCGCTTCATCTTATCTGGGGCAAATGACAAGGCTTATTTGCACAGCTTGATCTCAGAATATGGCCTCAATGCAGCTTTGTGATTTTATAGTGCCTGAAAGGAATAACTCGACTTAAGATTTTATCCAACTTCATTTGCATTGAATTTTTATTTAGGTCCTAAGGGTTCCTGAACCACAAATGGCATCTGAAGAAGTGATGCGCTCATGTCATGTCATCTTAATTACTTGGACTAGAGCTCCCAGATAACACAAATGAAAAAAGTTTATCATCACGTACAGAAAATTTTTTTATGCTTATACTAATGACAGTGATAATAAACTAAAATGATCAGTTTACATGTAACTGATCATCAAATGCCTTCATTTTATGGTGAATTAATCCTTCAACATAACAGCCGAGTTGGTTCTTTGAGCAGGGGTAAAGTTTGGTACTCACTATGTGTAGCTGGAGGAAGTCTCCCAGGCCCTGTGTGCTCTCCACCTGCACAAGGATGGCATCTTTCAACTGAGTGCTAAAGCCCACAGCCAGCCGGTCCGCCCTGGTGCTTGGTCGCTCATTTGGTGCCCATGTGTATGTGATCAGAGCTCCTCCTTTCCCAAATATATATGTGGTCCCAGCTGATAGAAAGAAACAAAGAGAGAAGAAAGAGATAGATTAAGCTTTTGGTGAAAGGTTAAGCAAAGATGTGGTGCGAAAGAACAAACTTTAAAAAGAAGAGGTGTCAGGATGAATGATAGAGTGATAAGGTGGTGCAAAATAGCTCCTTCCCTCTTTTCACATTCACTCTGTGCAGGGATTTAAATGAGGATGAGATAAAAATAATAGTCTTTGACTTGCCATCTGTTCCATCGGGCCCTGTGAAGTTAGGCTCATTCTTGATTTGGATGCTCATTCACAAAATGTTACATTGGTGGCAAACAAATCAGCACCAGCATTGTCAATTGAGGGCATGGCATCCTCTGCTGACTGGCAGCTTAACAGCCTTGTTGCTCATTAGAGCCGAGATCATTTTCTAAGCAAACTTCATCTTAGTTCCTGACCTTTTGGTGGACTGCTTGTGGAGTCAAGCGCTAATATGGAACAGTGTTTGGGCTCTGTGGCTGAGATACAGTGGTGTGGTGGCACATATGTATGTGACAAGGAACTAGTGCCAGGCTCCAGCAGGTAGGAAAGTAAGAATACAAGTATTTAATTTCAGTCATACTCCAGTAAAGTAGAAATACAATTAAGTATAAGTACAATTACGCAAGTACTTTCAGCTCCTCCATGCATAACATAGCAGCATTTAGTGAACAATGCATGAAATCCCACAGAGGCCTGGGAAGTACCATTAAAAAAAAAGAACAATTCTGCATTTTGCTGTCATTCACCTGTGGATGGTCGTGTACATCTTTTCACTGTGTTTCAAGTTTCATGTTGTCTGGATTCAACCCAATTGTGTTCATTTCATATGGTTAACACCTCTTTTGTTTTGAAGCCAGTTGGCATGTGAAATAGTACATCTCCCTTTTACCTTTCTAACTCTATCTATAGCCCATTTTCCTTACATTTGTTGTAACGCTCTTTACGCTCTGTTAAACATGTGAGCTCGCATGCACTGTCGAATCGAACCTGAGAGCCGGATGTCGACACCACCTGTCTTCTCTGGAGCCTGTGGTGGTATAAACGAGCCGAACAGAATAGGTGAGGGGAATGTAATTAGTTGATCTGGTGAGACTGGCTGTGGGAGACAGTGTTGCACACCTGCTCCTAAAATCTACAGCTAACTTGTTGCTAGCACTGAGGCATGTAACGGAGCCCAGGGAGCCGACACCTGTTAGTGACACGTGGGCACTGAGAGTACAATGGGTCTGAGACCACAATATCTCAGAGATAACAGAGTGCCAGGTGGGGTGAAGTGCAGAGTGTGGAAAACAGACAAGGACAGTCTGCCCTGTAACAGTGGGACTTAACCTGAAATGGCACTTTGCAGACTAAAGTTAAGCACTGCAATCCTGTCCTATACTGTTTCACAGGTGGAAAAGCATTGATTTCCTGTTTATTTGGTAAATGTCAGGAGCTGGCCTTCATCTTATATGGTATTAAGGCTGCTATAAAGTAATCAATAACTCCATCAATTCTCATCTGACAATGTAGTCATTTAGTGCATCTATTTAGACATTATTTGCCCTTGAGGTTGATAAATGAACTTATTATATCTAGTTTCAAAGCCTGCACCTCCTCAGCTGTTATTTTCAGGGCTTGTTTGATCTTTTATAGTCTGACGTTTCCAACTTGAAGCTTACATTGAATCATCTTCAAGGTTAAAGAAACACAATGCACATTGTTCCCATTTAGTTTCCTCTTTGGGAAGAAAAGAATAGGACAATTCAATGATCGTAACAGAAGTTCCCTGATAGAAGAATGGAGCAGTGTTTCTAAGACTTAATATTATATTGGATGTCTCAAATTTTTGCTAAACTAAAGCAACTTATGTAAGCTCTGATTTCTGAGATGACCCAATAAAGTATACAGTCTTCATAGAAAGGAAGAATTTGCATTTGTAAGATAAGAGCTAAACTCCTCTTTTACAACAGTCACTGCTGAATTCTAGATTCTGACTGATCAGAAGGTCTTTATTCATTTTCTTTAACAGGGAATTGTTGTGGAATTGCTGCGGTATAAGATGAATGAAACACTTTAAGATATACTGTTATTGAAAAATTAACATTTATCTTTATGTTGGTATACATCACACAACGTTGTCACTGATTATTTTCACATAACAGTATGCCTCAATATGTTTTATCTTAAGTTATGCATACATCTGTAGAACCACACTGTCTTTATAGGAAAGGCAAGTCAAGAAATACAACATAATTAAAAACAAAGGAGGCAATTTAAGTCAGGGCTGTCAGGCACAAGCCCTGGAGAACCAAAAAAACACGGCTGTTTGGCCTCTTATTCAACTCATCAGCTAATTAGTGAAGCGGTCATATACTGTATTTTGGTGTGAAGAAGGAAACACACAAATCTCTTTAGGTCTGTAGCCCTCCAGGACCTGATGCTGACATACTGACAAAATCTGATTTGTTCATGCTTGCAACCTCATTCTGAAGACTCGTTGAATAGAATGAGCCCATGACTATTGTACAGGTAGTGGGGCCTTGGCTTTAAACTCCTGACAGGTTAAGGATTTGTAAATTGTATTTAATTAAATAATAAACACTGTCCACATAAACCCATTTGGAAAGGAAGGGACCTCTCATGCAAAAAAAAATCAATTTTCTTGCTTCACTTGCTTGTTGCGAGTGAGGTAAAAAGCCTTGAGCTTTGAGTAAGATAAGGTATACAGGTTTACTTTTTCTGGCTTACTGCATTCCCTCAGCTCTGTGCCAATCACACAGCAACTTTCCTAAAGCTTTTTTTGTGCAATTTCACAGAGGTAATACTTTCCCCCCTGCTGGGTAATGTTGGTTTATAGGAAACATGGCTGTTACAAGATACTGAGAAATGAGAGAGGGGTCACTCTGAATGATCAAACACACACCACTTTAAAATGCTGATGAAAATATGGCACGAGAGTAAACAGTAATTACCTTTCTTCTGTTGAAATAGGATCTCATTTAAAATTTTCTATCACTGAGCATAACCTATGAAGCTTAATGGTAATATATTAGTACTTCATGATTATGCTCTTTCCACTAAGGTTCCCATGAATAATTATTCCTCATTAGGCTGATTTACTTTCACCTTCAGCCAGGGGTCAAAATTAGGTTTAAATAAGAGATAGTAATCAAGTAAAGAAATATGACTGCAACTTTCCCATTTGATTCGAGTGTTATGGGGTATCTTCATGGCTTCTGTGAGACTTACCCATCAGATAAGGGCTGCATATAGACTGATACTGGGGGATTTGGTGAGCACAGAGGTTATTTACTGTGTGCTGCCAGCCTCTCACTGGGGGATATTGGAATGATGGCCAGTGGAGCATGTGTGTGTACCGGCTCAGTTCTTTTCCCAGACACACACCTAGTGTGTGTCTTTGGCCATCAAAGGCATCCGTTTATAAAGCAACATAAAAAGCAGAATACAGCAAGAACCTTTCCTGCTGTTCCCATCACCCTGAGAACAAACACGGCACAATTTTCAGTCATGCCCTCACACACAGCCAGGGGCTTTACATTACATCAAAATTAAATACTGCAGATTAAAGGGCATACATTATGTAGACATCTCAGACAATTACACTCAATAAGGAAAAATGTATCAGTTTATCCACGTATCAGCAGGCTTTTTGGAATACGGATTGTGTTACCATCCGCATTTTACGAAGATGCATTTCATTTTACACTCCTGTGAAGCACTAGGGTTGAAGCCTTGTTTCGCCACAGGAGAAACACATTTGTTGTGCGGTCTAGGAACACCCAATGAATTTTGCTGTGGCTAAATTGTGGAAACCTCTGATAATAATATATCTCTAGTTTAAAAAAAAAACATAAATATGACCAAATAAAGACAATAATGACAAGAAATTTAGCTGACAGAACAGAATTAACTGAATTAATCGGTGATCATTTCAGTACCAGTGCCAGCGTGACTGCAGATCAGTAGACTGAAAAGAAGGTGATGAAGCTAGTGTTTAAATTTCATGAGTCACTTTTACCTCAGGTAATGTGACAGACACTAATGTGGATGATGCTGATAATCAATGATAACTCATTTCCCACTGTAGACTTGCTAATCCTTAACATTTGGCAGTAATTAAGTTTTTCCACAGGTAGATTGACTTATACATGTAGAGGCAGGGCGTCTTCAGTGGAACCGGAATGAAATCTTTAAATGCAATGCAATATTCTTCCTTTTGGAAGTAACCAGACTTTAAAATGTTAGAACTTTACTTGTGGCTCCTATATGCAAACAAGAACCTTATTTCAGTTCAGGAAAGCTTGTAGTTTTCAAACCTATATACAGTATCTCACAAAAGTGAGTACACCCCTCACATTTTTGTAAATATTTGATTATATCTTTTAATGTGACAACACTGAAGAAATGACACTTTGCTACAACGTAAAGTAGTGAGTGTACAGCTTGTGTAACAGTGTAAATTTAGTGTCCCCTCAAAATAACTTAACACAAAGCCATTAATGTCTAAACCGCTGCAACAAAAGTGAGTACACCCCTAAGAGAAAATGTACAAATTGGGCCCAAAGTGTCAATATTTTGTGTGGCCACCATTATTTTCCAGCACTGCCTTAACCCTCTTGGGCATGGAGTTCACCAGAGCTTCACAGGTTGCCGCTGGAGTCCTCTTCCACTCCTCCATGACGACATCACGGAGTTGGTGGATGTTAGAGACCTTGTGCTCCTCCACCTTCCATTTGAGAATTCCCCACAGATGCTCAATAGGGTTTAGACCATCACCTTCACCCTCAGCTTCTTTAGCAAGGCAGTGGTCGTCTTGGAGGTGTGTTTGGGGTTGTTATCATGCTGGAATACTGGCCTGCGGCCAAGTTGCCGAAAGGAGGGGATCATGCTCTGCTTCATTATGTCACAGTACATGTTGGCATTCATGGTTCCCTCAATCAACTGTAGCTCTCCAGTGCCGGCAGCACTCATGCAGCCCCAGACCATGACACTCCCACCACCATGCTTGACTGTAGGCAAGACACACTTGTCTTAGTACTCTTCACCTGGTTGCCGCCACACACGCTTGACAACATCTGAACCAAATAAGATTATCTTGGTCTCATAATCCATGTCCTTAGTCTGCTTGTCTTCAGCAAACTGTATGCCAGCTTTCTTGTGCATCATCTTTAGAAGAGGCTTCCTTCTGGGACGACAGCCATGCAGACCAATTTGATGCAGTGTGCGGTGTATGGTCTGAGCACTGACAGGCTGACCCCCCACCCCTTCAACCTCTGCAGCAATGCAGGCAGCACTCATACGGCTATTCATTGAGGGATCCATGAATCCCAACATGTACTGTGACATACTGAAGCAGAGCATGATCAGTATGCAGTATTCCAGCATGATAACGACCCCAAACACACCTCCAGGATGACCACTGCCTTGCTAAAGAAGCTGAGGGTGAAGGTGATGGACTGGCCAAGCATGTCTCCAGATCTAAACCCTATTGAGCATCTGTGGGGCATCCTCAAAGGGATTGTAGAGGAGCACAAGGTCTCTAACATCCACCAGCTCCGTGATGTCATCATGGAGTAGTGGAAGAGGATTCCAGTGGCAACCTGTGAAGCTCTGGTGAACTCCATGCCCTAGAGGGTTAAGGCAGTGCTGGAAAATAATGGTGGCCACACAAAATATTGACACTTTGGGCCCAATTTGGACATTTTCACTTACGGGTGTACTCACTTTTGTTGCCAGTGGTTTAGACATTAATGGCTGTGTGTTGAGTTATTTTGAGGGGACACTAAATTTACACTGTTACACAAGCTGTACACTCACTACTTTACATTGTAGCAAAGTGTCATTTCTTCAGTGCTGTCACATGAAAAGATATAATCAAATATTTACAAAAATGTGAGGGGTGTACTTACTTTTGTGAGATACTGTACATAATAGAAAATGTCAAAATCTGATCATGTAAAGGGTTTTCCTTTTTAATCAAAATTTTATTTATATTGTTTTTAGAATATATTACAATAATCTGTAGTACATACAGCTGAGTATATATCACACAGGGAAAATGTATATATTACAGTATAATTACTGCCACCAAAATTCTTACAGGGGGTTAAACACTGTAAAACTGGACAAGTTCATTTAACTCAAAAAATTTGAGGAAACTAATTACCTCAAAATTTTTAATTTGATAAATCAGTTTCTTTAAGCCAAATACACTTAAATATAACAAAAATTAATTTTAAATGACAAAGTTTGAGTTAAATATTTGTTATAGTTAAGTGTATTTGGCTTAAATAAATTGATTTATCAACTTTTGAGTTAAATGAACTATCCCGTTTTACAGTGTAGTCTTTACAAAAATCTATATGAAAGTTTTACAATAAGTATTTACAGACCCTATAATAAAAATAAATAAATAAATAAAACACACACATATAGATTCGTAATTTACACAGATTCATAGTTTTAAACATTAAACATATGTGTTAAAGTGTTCGTATATGACGTCTAATGTTTGTTGATTTTTTTGGATGGTAACATTGTCAGCGTAAGCTATGACTTTTACTGTGGCTTTTGTTGAGATTTGTGCTCCTTGTGCTTTTTATTGTTTACTTGTACTAATTTCTAGAATGTACAGTGCAGCACTTAAAGGGCATCCCTGCTTGACTCCTCTGTATATTCTGGTTGGTTCTGTTAATATGCCGTTGACTGTTACGCCACGGCCAGCAGAGGGCACTGCGGTACGGCCGCTGACTGGTCACGTGACTCTTTTGTTTTCGTTCACTTCCCGCTTGAACACTGAGTTAAGTTTGAGCATGTCTTTGATTTGCCACAGGTGCCCATGTTTTGAGTTAATTAGGTTTGTTAGTTAAATCCCCTGTGTGACTGCGCACATCGCGCAGTATTAAAGTTGGTTTAGTTCGTCAAGTGAGGGAAGTATATGGGTATGTGCTAATGTGTAGCATGCTAGCGGTCGTAGCTAGGGGACCAGAGTGAGTATAGTCCGTAGAGCACTCCCTGTGTTTGTTTACCTGTTTATTTGTTTCTGGTTTACGTAATAAAGACTGTGACCTGCACCTGCATCCGCCTCCAGCCTCGTTCCGTAACATTGACGTTTATCTGTACCTTTGATTCTTTATATAGTAATTTAATTATATCTATACATTTTTGTGGGAAATGATATTTCATTATTTCCCAAAGGTATTTTCTAGATATATAATTGAAGGCTTTTTTTTTTGGTTGAGTCTTATAATATAATAATATTTTGCTTCTTTACTAGTTATTAAATCTCATTATATTTAAACTGTTCCACATAAACCTTCCTTAGATTGTACGTTTGTTCTTTTTCTATTATTTTGCTCAAGTATTCATTCATTCATTGAATTCATTATTATTTTAGCTAATATTTTATAATCCATATTCATCAAACTTATTTGTCTATAATTATCTAATTCTGACTGATCTTTTTTATATATTAAAGATACCACACTGTGGTAAAAGAATTTGTGCATGCGTTCTCCATTTGTGCCTTCAATATACACTTCCTCTATGAGTCTGAAATCTCTTCTGTAAATGTTTGGTAAAATTCGGCAGGTAATCCGTCAAGACCCTGGTGTTTTCTAAAATCTAAATCCTCCTGTCGAATATTTGAGAAATTGTTTTAATTTAGCTTCGTCTATATTTATTCTTCTATTTGCATTTTTGCAGGTTTGTTTTATAAAGTCCCACTTATCTTTTAATTTTCTATTTTATTGCCTTTGTTATCTCTAATATTTTAAATATATTTTTCTCTCTTCTTTCTTTTGAAGCTTTAATCACATTTTGTATGTTTATAGTGTAGTCTGTGTAAATGCTGGCTTGACTTTGAGTGCTTAAAAAAATTCATCATTCATGCATATAATCTATTCTTTAACATCTGATCATTTATTGTTTTCTTCTTCTTCCTATTAGTTTTATGTAGTGCCTCATAGTATATATTTATTTGCTTATTTAAAAACTTTTTTTTTGTATTGTTGTTTAAGAAATTTGTTTACGCGTCTTTAAAATGTTCCATAATTCAGTGTTTGATTTTGTTAAAGCTTGTAATTGTTTGATTCTTTCTAATTCATCTTTTACCTTTTGAAATGACGTTTGTTTTTAAGGGATTGTATTTAATTTCCAATACCCTCTTATTTCATTTAACCCCAAATTTAATTTAACGTTTACAGCAAGATCGTCTGAATCTACTAAATATTCAGTGTTGTAGGTTATTGTTTTAAAACTTTTTGATACATATATTCTGTCTATTCTGGTTTTAACCATTTTGTCTATTCTCATAAAATTCTTTTATTAGAATCTTTAAGTTCAGTTTTGTCACACTTTTTTTAACAAGTTGCCATCTTTGGTAATCGGTATCTGTTTAAAAGTTATCCTATCTGCTTTGTCAGTAATTGTGTCGAAGTCTCCACACATTATGTCGTATCCGACATTCAATAGCTCTTGTAATTTATAGAAAATCCTCATTTTCCCAGCTCCATCAGGAGGTATAAAAACATTAATGATCCATATTTTATTTCTCTCCACTCCATACTTCTTCCAGGTCTTGTTTCTCTTCTTCCTGTGCTTCTGCTTGGTTCTGTGTATGTCCTGCAGTGTTGTCTCTGCGTTGTTCCCTTTGTTTCTCCATGTCGTCTTGGTCATTGTCTTGTAGATCTTGCTCATTATGTGTTCCTTTGTTTTTGTTGCTGCATGATCTGCAACATCCAAAATATAGGTGTCCCACAGTTGTTGAAGGTCTCCACATTGGTACATTCCTTGCCTTTGTGTCCATGTTGACAACATTTCCAGTACTTCATAATATCGTAATCTTTGATCTGGTGTTCTGTCAAGCTGCAAATACAACATCTTTGGATCTGGCCAGGGAAAGTGATTTTACCATCGTATGGTCCCATGGATATCGAGTTGGGAATCTGCATTAGAGTGCCGTTGGGTTATTTTTTTAGTTTCACTTTGTATTGTCGCACTCCATACCACATTCTGAACTGGTTGACTGGGTTTTGGACTGGTTGTAGGAGTTTGGAGAAACGTCAGCGGTAAGTCTCGACGTCTTCATCTGCAACTCTTCTGGTCCAGAATTTGATGATCAGGAATTTAATATCTTGTGGTGTTGATAAATCAAGTTGCCAGTTTTTCCAGAATTCATTCCCTGTTCCAGAGTTAAATATTTGTGTGAAGCTTTTGCCACCTGTGGTGATAGGGAAGGGGGGCTTATGGAAAACTAGTAAGAGCTTACTAGTTCGCACTGCTGCCACTGGTCTTCCCTCTTCCACAAATTTTGGTGCTTATATCTGTTCTAAGAACAACTCCGAAGGGTTTTCCCAGGCCGCCACACATTTTGCTTGTGAGTGCATCAGATGGAGGTCTGGCAGAGGAAATTAATCAGAAACTCTATGTAGTGACAAAGTTAATCCAATACAGTCTTTAGAAATGCTTTGTGAATGAGACGATTATAACAAATTTCATTGCCCATCACTGGTGGCTCATTAATCTGTGAGTCAATGCTTTTGACTAGGGTAATATTACTTGTCAACAAATTCAAATACGTACATCTCTCAATGAGCTGCGTGCAGAAACAGAATAAAGAAATCGTTGCTACACTGAATTTAATAGGCTTAAAGAGACATACCTACAAAATATCAATAAAAGCTTCAAAATGGTTATATCCAGCATTGAATATGGAGCGTAAAAAACTGAGTAGCTCGAGCTGCTTAGGATTCATTACAGTGACTCTCATGTTTCTGAATGCAGCCAACATAATATTGACTCGCTCTCAAAATTCCCTGGATGCCATCGAATATTAACCTCCTACATTTCTCAGGATAAAGCACTTCAGATAAACCACTTCCTAGAGCACTGGAATATATGATATATGTTAAGACTCAATATGCTAGTTCCACCTACAGGCTCATATCAAAATGCATAAATGAATGTTGTAAACCAGTTTATAGGTAGGTCTTATGGAAGAAAATAACACCAAACTACTATGGAAACAGTGGGAGTTTTTAGATCATAAATGAGCTAGATGATGATTTTTAGTTTCAGCATTCCCTAATGCATTTGGATGTGTAAGTAGAATTTATTTTGTTTGTCAGATAAGCAATAGACCTTTGTTCCCATGATATATCTTTATCTATGCTCATACATAAAGATCTTATAATAATATATAATAGAAAAATGATCAACATTGGGGTGGTGTGATGCTGAAATTAGACCAAAGTTGATTATTTTTCCTATACCACCATCTTATATCACATCAATTTGTCAACACATTTTACAGCAAACAGGTCTGAGTTGTTTCTATAGAAACAATAATGCAATTGAATGAGTGCAGTGGTATAAACCTGTGATTTGAAATACTGCACTACTGTCAGAGTTGTTATTATAGAAAATGAATCAAGACCTACTAATCAATCAGATAGGAGAATTAAGAAAGGTTAGTCTAATAAAGTGGTAACAATTTATCCTAGAAAGGGCTTTATATGTCTACTTAAAGAGCACCTATTATGGTTCTTAAACGTGATTCATTTTGTTTTAGAGGTCTCATACAATAGGTTCACATGCATCCAAGGTCAAACAACACTTTAATTTGCTCATAATTTACATTGCACCATTAGGAAACGCCCACTATCATATCCGAGTTTCAGCTTCGTAATGTGATATGATAATGATGCATTGGAAGATAAACCTGAACCACCATTGTGAAGAGAACAAGACATTTCTCAGTAGTAAGTTTATATGTAGTTTGGCAATAATGTGACTTAGCTGGTTAGCAGAGGCTAACAGCTAATAGTTGTGTACTAGCTGTACACGTATACAATAATATCAATTTGAGCCCGAGTCCGATAGTGATAAATCGAAAGATCACAACCTGTAAGTATGATTAATTATTTATGTATATATTTTCAAACTCTGGTGAAAATTTCATGTGAATAGCCTCATTGGAAATATATTTACCGAAAAAATGTTGATGCGTTCAATACTTATTTCCCCCACTGTATGTAGAGCTTTCTGAATGTTCTTTGCCATTCAGATGAGATGTCTCCATGTTACACCTTGTTCATCTGTTCCCCCTCTCTCCCACCAGGAACCTGTCAGTGCTGTATGTCTCTGTGAAGCCCTGCAGGTGAGAACTGCTGTCTGTGCAAACTTCACACACCTCCATCAGTTTGCCAAGCTCAGTTGAAGATATCTTGTCTTTTCTTGTTAGGCAATGATAGCATTCACAATTAATTTCTACTTCCACATAAAACTTCAGCTGTGAGGAAAATAAGATGAAATCAGTCTAAGATCAAAAATAATAACATCCAATTAGCAGGATCTTATGAAGAACGAGGCTCAGCGTGAAAATTTGCTGAATAAACAGGAAGATGGGGGGCACTCCTACAATCTATATTCTTATGCCATGGAACAATAGCTTGTATCTGTACATTGTTTAGACTCAAGTTCTTGGCTGACCTAATTCCACTGGCAAAGAGTTCATCTGTGTTCCTCTCATTTCACTGTCGACTGCTTCTCCAATCTAGAAGTCAACGTGGGAATTGCGAAACGATTATTCATTAAAGATGGGGTCGTACCCACTTTATTTGTACCATCTTGCGCCTCTGGACTACAACCTGTAAGTATGATTAATTATTTATGTATATATTTTCTACCGAGTGTTCCAAATGCATAGTTATGCATTGTATACATGTACAGCCAGTGAACAACTGTTAGCCTGTTAGCTGCTAGCCTCTGCTCACCGACTAACTCACGTTACTGCCAAACTACATATAAACTTACCAATGAGAAACATCTGGTTGTCATGCTTGCGATGGTGGTTCTGGTTGATCTTCCATTGTATCACTATTCAACTCGGGCTCAAACTTATAAGGTAAAACCGATTACATTATTACTGAGCTGAAATATAGATGTGGTTATGGGCATTTCCTTTCCGACACGCGCTGTAAGCGGTAGACCAATCAGAACAGACTGGGACATCTGACCAATCATAGCAGAGTAGGATCTTTGAAAGGAGGAGTGTAGAGTGAACAGATCGTTTGCAACACTGAGAAAAAGATGTGATGCAGCAATGTAAATTATGAGAAAATTAAAGTGTTTTTTGACCTTGGGTGCATGTAAACCTATTGTATGAGTCCTCTAAAACAAAATTAGGCATGTTTATATAGCATAATAGGGGTTCTATAATAAACATATCAGTTTGTGCCCACCAGGGTTCCGATATAAACTCACAGGCACACCCTCTTTCTTTCCTGAATCCTCAGTTCTGTCACAGCGTCTAACTCTACATCTCCATTCATTCCAACAGCACAGAGACTGCAAAAAAAAAAAAATAAAATAAAAAATCCAATCTCAGCACTTCTTCTTTTTGTTCCTTTCATTAAGAGTATGAATTTAAGACACATTTAAATTTAAGAAGCTACTCTGACTAGGTGCAAAAAACCCTCTGCAGCACTTCCCTAAAAGCACTTTCCAACTGTCTTCAGTCGCTCCATTTTTTTGTATATTTTGATTCATTATTTGATAGATACCCTTTCTGTATTAAAAAAAAAAAATTCTCAGTGTATGCATTGTATGCATTATGACAGTTGTGCATAAAATGAGGAAATCGTGGTGAGAAGAAGCGAGAAGGGAAAAGCAAAGCTGACATGTTTTAGAGACACATTTATCAAGAATAAAAAAAACTGCGACATCAGAGGAAACCCTTAGTTACTGTCGCTTTTTCTGTTTAAGTAAGAAACAGTTTTCTACGGAAAATCAATTCAAGATGATATATGCTATGCTTCTCAATGTTAAACTCGGATTTTATATGTGAGACGGACTGGGAAAACATTTCACATGGTGAAATTTTTAAATTTTATACTATATGTAGTTCTGAAAAATACAGACCTTTAATCGTATTCCAAAATAAGTAGACATTTTATAGTTAAAAACAAAACTAAACAAAACCCTGATTTTTCATTTTTATTGCGATTTACCTCTTGTCTTGGAAAGGGTTGAGTGTGATCAGTCCTCCCCAACCAATCCCATCAGCCCTCCTCTGTGTAAGGTCCTCCTGCTGCTATTACTACTATTTTAGTTTTGTTCTGGCAGGATTATGTGTAGTATCTGCTTTTATCAGTTTATGATGTCATAATAAAGTGATTTTTAATCTCATTCATTCATTCATTCATTCATTCGTTCATTCATTCGTTCATTCATACATTCATTTAGTTTCTTACTTACTTATTTACTCACCCCAGAAATTACTTAGAGTTTTGCTGGGATTAAGGTTAATTAGGTTTAGGATTTTCTTAGGATTAGATTTGAGCTACAGTCAGGCAGCTGAATTCAGACACAGTGACAGACGGGTTTCCCTAGACTGACATACATATATGTAGCATGTAGATTTTTGTTGAATAACAATACCACTTTTATGTAATAACACAACATTGGTATTAGTGAAGAAAGCTTAGATTTGTCTAATTAAAAAAAGCTCCTCATTCTGCTGAATTTGAATTGATTGACTTATCCAATGACAAGGTTCAGTATTCAAATTGAAAAAAAGCTCCTCTTCAGATGAAAATAATGGCAGGCTGTGCATACAGACCAGGGGGACATGAGAGACGGGGCATTACAATCACAAACCTACAATTCAAAGCCCCTCTGAAGGGTTCTACAGATGTCAGCTCAATAATGTTCTAGCGGTTCGACAAGGCTCTCTGGCAGATAACACTGAAACTCCCAGTAATTACCACTGACAACCATGCAGGAAACTGAAGAAGCTGAGAGAGAGGATATAGAACAAAGAACAGAGAGACTGAGATTGACAGACAGCTGAACAAATCCTGCTAAAGCAAAAAGTATCTTACTACAGTGCTTTGATGGAAAAATAGTTCCTGTTTTCTATTTCATGCCTTTAGTGGTTTAGTGGTGTGTACTGGTGTATTGTATATTTTTAGACAAATAATATGGAGTAATATGCAGGGAAAATAAACAGCCCAGTATTACAGTAGAATTAAAGCCTGAATCTGGGATCCGTCAAGCCATTTTTGTTAACAGAATTTATAATACATTTGTGTTTATTCTTCAAAGACTGTACAGGGCAAAAAAGCACATGAGCACATATGAAGCTTGGAAATGCTGTTCTTGTTAAAATTACATATAGCGTGCTGAAAGTTAGGTGTAGGGATCTGATCATAATACAAGGAATTGATTTATCTTAAAAAGATATAGAAAAATCAAATGTAAGATGACCTGAAACAGAAATAAAAGTTCAATTTAGCTTAACCTTTAACAAACATTGTTTTTTTTATGGTCAAAGTGGAACTGCAGCAGCTTTATGGTATTCTATAAAGAAAGAATGGCCTGAAAATATCAGAGAAAAATATGAATGAGAATCTCAAAACAGACTAGTGTTGTGTAATGAACAGATGAAGTGTTATGTAAAGAAAAAGATCAGTGACCGATTGGTGTTTTGTGATGCGACATGAATCAGTGTTAATGTTGCCATGACTATTATTCTTTTCAGTAACAGCGAATTTTATACGAAGTGTCTTTGAATGTTTTATTTCTCTTATACCACTGCATACCTTGCAAACAATTATAATTTTTTACTTATTAAAACGTTGAACCATTTATAGATTCATTTAATGATGTGCAAGATACATAAGACAATTTACTTACTGTTACCACTTCCTGTTACAGCAGCTATAAACAGTCTTTTCATCTCTTTTTTCTCTCTTAAAGACAGAAAGGCAAAAAAATGCAGCTTGTCAAATTACCAAGAAACCAATAAGTGCGATATCCTGAAAACTCTCCCATGGTGGAAAACCTACTGACTGTTACAAAACACTGACAACAGAGTTCCCTTTTAAAGGGAACTCCACGTTGCGTTTAGCATAAATCTATGGGAGCTCCCTTGTGCATGGCCAGCACCTGAAGCTTGTGTAAAATCATACCTATAGGCCTGCCGTGATCAGTTGACGTGGCAATTGAGCGCGTCGCTTATATGGCACCTGTGAACCGCGCCGTCACCCTTATTATCTTCAGCGAGGCTGCATGTAGGTTGTTTGTGTAAAGATACAAAAAGACGCTTCATTTCCTCTCTCTCTTTTCTAAAAATCTCTGGACTTTTCTATCGCTTTAAAAAAAGAGAAGAAAAAAAAGAATGAGCGAGAGAGAAAAGTATGAGTGAGAGAATTCAGGAAGTGTGTTATGCCTTGCTCCCGTTTCATCATGGGGAGGAGTGCACACTTTCTGTGTGAAGTGTCTAGAGTTGGAGCATGCGACGGCAGACCTCAAGAGGTGTCTAACTGCACATTGTAACACCTTGCATTAAGCAGCTTCACTCACATCTCTTCTTGGAAGCCGAAGCGAGTTGGGTTTCAGAGCCTCGCGGATCTGGGCCTGCTGCTGCCAAGGCAGCTAGCCATCTCAGGTCCGGGGGATCTCTTATGGATCCGGAAGAGGAGCCAGAGATGAGCAATGCTCTACGTCTTGATCTGTCTTCTGGGTCCAGCTCTCGGCTGGATTTTGGAGTTTGTATCGTGACTCCTCATTCCTGTATGGAAAGCCAAAAAAAATAAAAAAAACCTACCCACACACACACAAATAATAGTAATAATTCCTCTCTGACTCCAAGGAGCCAGAAGGGTGTGCTAAAAACTGAGAGCAGCATATAAAGAGCTGCTTGAAGTGATTACTAAGGCTGGATGAGCTTTTTTCTCCCCAGTGAAAGTAAATCACTCACACTGCAGAAAACTCCCCTTTTTTCCAGAAGTGCATGACAAAATATCACGCTTCTGGGGGAAAACCATGCATAAGCCTTATTTATAACCCCACAATGTTGTATTATTCGGCCTTTGTGGGGAATGAATGTCATAGCTATTTAGCTATGCTGAAGGTGGAGGAGGGGCTTGCGAGCTACCTCTCTCCATCGATGGCAGGTAATTGAGGGGGCTGGCTTTGCCATCCAAGCCACTGTGTAAGGCCACCGTGGCATTGGTGGGCAAGGCCTATGCAGTAGTAGTCTTGCTTGTTGGTCACTGGAGACAATGACAGTGTTGCAGGCCAACCAAGCAGACCTGATGAGTGAGCTCGACATATGGCGGCATTCAGCCAGTTCCTTCCCTGTTGTGTCGAGTTCACCCGGGCATCCACGAGTGGAGCCCGGGTCAGCGCTAGTGTGTGGGAGACACCGAAGGTGAGTATGGCAGCCTGCCAACGCCCGCAGACAGCGAGGGGAACCAGGCAGCCACAGTCACGGCCTGCTACTAGGCCTGATCTGAGAATGGTCATAAAGGCCAAGCAGACAAAGAGGAGCAGTCTTGAGGGGCCTTGGAGGGACGTATCAGGGGACATGAGGTTGTTAGGGCAGTTAGCCCCCAGTAATACTGTAGGGCCTCCCCTAGCCAAGGCTATCCCAAGTTTTAAGTGTTCTCTGGTCAGCAAGCTTCCTTCCATCTAATAGAATGTGGAAAAGTTAACGTCACTAAAAGACCATCTGAAAGAAACTAAAAGACCATCTCCATGGGTGCTATCGACCGTAGAAAAGGGTTACTGGGTCCGTTAGAGAGCTCGACCCCCCGGTTCAGAGGTATGTTCACCACAGTAGTCAGCAGGAAGTAAGATCCCTCTTGGACAAAGGGGCCATAGAACATGTACCCCATTCTCTGAGGGAGGGAGGTTTTTACAGCCGTTATTTCCTGGACCACAAAAAATAGCGGAGTATGCAGCCAATTTTAGATCTGTGTCATCTGAACTGTACTCTTCGGACATACAGGTTCAAGATGCTGATGCCCAAACTTATCGTTCCACAGATTCAGTTTGAGGACTGGTTTGTGACGATAGATCTAAAAGGTGTATATTTCCACATAGAAATATTGCCCAGTCACAGGAAGTTCCTGGGGTTTGTGGTGGAGGTGACGCATACCAGGATCGGGTTCTTCCCTTCGGGCTAGCTTTATCCCCTCTCACCTTCACAAAGTACATGGATGGCATTCTGGCTCCATTGTGACTCCAGGGCATCCGTGTACTAAACTACCTGGACATCTGGTTAATTCTAGCGCGATCCAGGGAACTGGCAGTTCAACATCGAGATGTTGTTCTCACCCACATGAAGAGCTTGGGGCTCAGGTTGAACCTCAAAGAAGTATGCTTTCTCCAGTGGAGTGGACAACTTTTCTAGGTGTTATAAGGATTCTACTATGATGAGGGCATTTCTATCCACAACATGCGTAGGGTCAATCCTATCAACATTGAGCAAGATAAAGCTGAATCTTAGCATCCCCTCCAGTCTCTATGGGAGACTGTTGGAGCTTATGGTAGCAGCAGCCAACGTCATACCATTGGGCCAATTGCACAGGAGACCATTTCAGTGGTGGCTGAGAAGTTGGGGTTTCGTACAAGGACGAAACCTCTGAGAGTAATCAGTGTCACGTGGCGATGCCTACTTGCTCTGAAAATTTGTAGTATCCCCGGGTTCTGGCCTTGGGTCACACTCTATGGGTGTCTCCTTAGTGCAAGACGGTAATGATAGACACCTCCCTCATGGGCTGGAGTGCAGTCTTAGACAGCTGTCCAACTCATGGTCTCTAGAGCGGCCCTCATCTGGAGCAGCATATAAATTGTCTAGAAATGTGGGCCATATTTCTAACACTGAAATTCCTTCTTCCTCAAATGAGAGGTCACCATGTGTTCACAGACAACACAGCGGTGGTCTCATATATTGACCACCAGGGAGGATTATGTCTGCACCCCCTGTTCAGGCAGATGCAACTAATTCTTCTCTGGGCAGAGGGAAAGTTTTGTCAGTGAGTGCAATGTACATTCTGGGCAACTGGAATGTCAGGGCAGACCTCCTGTTGAGGCAGGGGCTGAGGCCCAGGGATTGGTGACTCCATCCACAAGTGGTGGAGTCCATATGCCGGAGGTTTGGCCAAGCGGGACTGCATGTGTTCGCCTCAAAGGAGACAACACACTGCCCGCTGTGGTTCGCCCTCAATCCTCCCACACAATTAGGGCTGGATGCCATGGTGCACATGTGGCCGAGTTCATATCTTTATGCTTTTCCCCCGATCACTCTGCTCCCACAAGTTCTAGCGAGAGTTCGCCAAGACAGTCTACATCTGCTGCTAGTAGCAGCTTATTGGCCAGCTTGAATATGGTTCTCAGAGATAATATCCTTGCTAGATGGCACTCCTTAGGAGATTCCCATCCGCAGGGATCTACTGTCTCAAGCCGGAGGGCTGATTTATCACCCTCGGCCGGAACTATGGAAACTGTGGGTCTGGCCCCTGAGGGGCACCAGCTCATAGATTCTGGTCTCACAACTGAGGTTGTAGAGACCATGTTGAATGCTAGAATGCTATCTATGACAAAATTGTATGCGCTCAAGTGGCAACTTTTTGTCTCGTGGTGTGAGGAACGTTAGCTAGACCCAGCGAACTGTGCAATAGCTACAGTCCTGGAGTTCTTACAAGGACGTTTCTCAGTGGGGTTGGCTCCTCCTACAATCAGGGTCTACGCAGCCACCATTTCAGCCAGCCATGCCCCTATTGATGGAGCCTCTATGGGGCAACATCATATAAATTCAAGGTTTATGCGTGCTGTAAGGCAGCTGAGGCAGACCACGCATACCTTCCTGGGACCTTTCTGTGGTCCTCGAAGGTCTGTCAGGTGCCCCATTTGAGCCCTTAGAGCCAGCCTCTGAGAAACTTCTGACTCTAAAGGTAGCTCTTCTGCTGGCCCTGACATCTGTCAAGCGAGTAGGAGATCTACAAGCTCTCTCTGTTGCCCCTTCCTGCCTTGACTCTACCCCAGGATTAGCCAAGGCCTTCCTGTATCCTAGCCCAGATTATATTCCTAAGGTGCCTACATCTGCTGCCCAGCCTGTGGTGTTGGAGGCTTTCTGCCCTGCTCTGTTCCTCACACCAGAACAAGAGAGAATGCACCTGCTGTGTCAAATAAGGGCTCCCTGTACTTATGTCCACCGCTCCAGCCAGTGGCGCAAGTCGGAGAAGCTGCTCCTCTGCTTTGGCGGCAACAGTAGAGGTGATGTTGTGTAAAAGCAGCACATCTCTAATTGTATAGTGGAAGCAATCTCTATTGTTTATGAGGCACGCGGTCTTGCTTCGCCTCTGGGCATAAGGGCTCATTCCACTAGGGGGGGGTCGCCTCCTTGAAGGCTTTGTCTGACTGGGTATCCTTACAGGATGTGTGTGCTGCTGCAGGGTGGTCTACGCCACACACATACATTCGATATTACAGCCTGGATATTCATTCTGCCCTGGGGCTCGAGTGTCTTGCAGTGACCCTCGGGCTTGGGTCTTTTTGAACAGGCCGTACCCTTGGTATGACGGAGTGGGTATTCTCGTTCCCATAGTGTTCTGCTAAACGCAATGTGGAGTTCCCTTTGAAAGGGAACATCTGCATTACGCATGTAACCCTGTTCCCTGAGAAGGGAACGAGACATTCCGTAGTTTGTCATACCAGGGTAGGCCTGTGAATTGTGTCTTCGCTTCAGATAATAGAGGCTGACGGCGCAGTTCACAGGTGCCATATATATATATCACGCGATGCGCTTAATTGCCACGTCACCTGATCACGGCAGGCCTATAAATAGGCATGATTTTACACAAGCTTCAGATGCCGGTCGCGCGAAAGGGCACTCCCATAGTGTTATGCTAAACACAACATCTCATTCCCTTCTCAGGGAACAGAGTTACATGCGTAACCCAGATGATTCCTACCATAAATGTTAAATAAATCCAGATGATAACATATTAAAAGCAACACATTAATATAAACTGCGGCGTGATGACCAGCACTACTGTCTGAGATGCTGTTATAGGAAAGTAATCAACACCCTTCAACACCAAATACAATCACTCAACAGGAGCTTTATAACCTAATAAGCAAATGTCTTGTGCAATTACACAGGTGTAACTGATCCGGGGGTTGAGCATGCACATTATTGGGGCTTTTCTGATTTTCATATTCATACAAAGTGTATTTCTTAATGAAAGTAAAAATGTAGGTTCTTCTTCTTCCACAGCCTCCGATTTTGAAACCATGACATCAAGGAATCTATTACTCAAATAATGCATTATTCCCTGTGACAACAATCATTCATTTTTATTAGACTTCACGTGTAGCAGAATACAGTATCTAAGATAGTTTAGTGGCACAGCAAACACCCATTAATATTTGCCAACATAGATCCCCAAAGAAGTTGACCTGTAGTCCCAATCAATCTAACCACCTGGTGGAATGCTGAATCTAATCTGAACTGATTACCTGAAGTGACGCCGGCAACAAGCTGAAGGTGGTGCTTGAAAAAAACACTTCCTAATGTTCATTAAGGCCTTGGCAGCACCGAGGGAAAGCAGTGTAAGGAGTATGTGCAGAGAACAACTGCCCTGGTTCCTCCAAAATGGCAGTCATGAAGGCACACAGCAGCTCTCACTGATCAATGTGAAAATGTATGAGTCTATGTTTGGGATAATTAAAGAGTTTAAGCAACTGCTGGCACATGTTCCCGCCCTCTGTCAGAGTGGGAATCTGCCCATCCATATTTCAGCGAAGGCTTGCCAGACTTGAAGGTGCTATTTGTTTCAGCTGAAGTTGCGTTTTTCCGCCTCACTGTGTTGCTTAAGTGGGTCAGCCAAAACATCCCCACCTCTCTCTCTCCCCCTCTTCTTCTCTTCCTCTCTCACTCAATATGGAACTAATTGCATGTCCTACTGCTGTTTTTTTAATACAGGGTTTCAAATGTACTGATGTGCGTGTCTCTATCCTCCTCCATCATGAATAATTTCACTTTTGCTGGGATCTTGAGGCTTGTGTGACAGCAAGAATAGAGAAAGTCTATGAGCTCTGCTCATATGCTCCTCTCTGCAACATCTGACTGAGATTTCACCTGCTGTTCATATGCTGTCTTGTGTCTCAACCATCCCATGCTACGTATCTTGATACTTAGGGTCTCCATGACTATAAAGTTTTAATCCTCAACTAGTAATTAAAGAAACAGTCATCTAGACGTTATGTGGATGAAATGGACGCTCAGTTAAAATAGTTGATTCTGGAACTTAGAGTGCACACCATGAAAGCTCATGTTCACTGCAATTGCTCTATGACAGGCCTTTCTTGGATGGAGGATGCTGTAATATGAAAGATTCTGGGACTTTTTCCAGGCTGATAATGATCCAGCAGATAAACCGGCATTTTCTGCACTTCAGTAACATCTAAATCCCTAAGTCATGGTGATCTATATTATGTATAGTTTTGTTCTTAGGGCTGCCTCCTACTAAACTCCAAAGCACCATGGATGGTTCTAGACTTCTACTCTTCACTCTTACAGAACAATATTAGCTTGATCCTTTACATTGTTTTCCATTTATGTTCACTTGGATACTTAGTCATTTGATTTGGAAATATGAAGATGTCAAAATTTATGGACTCACCCAGACCAGATAAAGGCCTCATAAGAAATGCATAAAAACCAAGACGAGAAGATGCTGTTTGGGAAACCATTTCCCAAATGATGAACCATGATGGCTCACATGGCTTGACAAAATAAAATTTGTTTTACAGTCTAAAAGCTTAAGTTCAGTTTAAAGCTATTTACAGTCTCACTAGACTCACAACTGTCTATCACCACTCAGAGCTGTGATATAGACAATTTTCACTTTAGAGTCTTCCATGACAAGGAGGATATTTAATTTACAGTCATATATAGCACGACTGGCTAATTAATTAAACTACATGTTAGTATTTAAGAGTATGTAATTAAAATCCTATAGGTATCATTTGATATAATTAAAGAGGTATCAAGATGTGCACGTTTTGCCAGTGTTATTTTAAGGCACTAATAATACAGCTTTTCCTCATGATGGCAAGACGTGATTCATTGCCACACAGTGCCAGTGTCAGAGTTTGTGCCCTTGTGCTGCTGCACTAATGCCTTTGGACCAAGCCAGTTGATTTTGAATGCTGTGACCTCACCCCAGGGCCCTTCCACTAGTCGTTAAATTAGGTATAACATTAGCATGCTATTTTCAGGCCTGGGCTATTTTCTTTTTACAATGCAGTGTTTTGTCTGGTCATATCGTACCTTGCAGGCACAATTATGCCAGCTGAAGAGGCCTAGTGTCCCAGGGGCAGCTTCTGTCTGACCTCTGTGGTCAGAGGATGTGCTAAGCTGTTAAAATACCCACCAGGGAGCAGCACGCTCTGACACAGAGAGGTCAGTGAGATGAAAGAGAGAGCGACAGGACCATGCAATTATGCAGGCATCATCTACCAGCATTGTAAAGATGCTTCATGCTGTCTTGTGTCTCACAAGACCAATGTATACAGACCAAACGAGAGCCACTTCAATAAAGTGGAGCTTCCAGTTCTGAGGAAAGTATTACTGGCTAGTTTAAAAGCTATGCTAGAAAAATGTCATAAGGAACCAAGCCACCTTGATACTTGCCTGCTCTGTCCTCGCTTCCTAAAAAGGGAGAGCCAATTTAGGACCAAAGCCCTTTCAAACTGTGGTGTCAAAATGATCTTGCTCTTTTACCCATGCCTGAAGTGGCTAAAGATGAAAATGGTAGGTTTCACATGGGCAGTCTGTCTAACTTCCTCTGTAAGCTCTGTGTAAAATGGGATTTTGCTTTTCTTCACTTCTGACATAGCCGGGCTTTTCCGTTCCACTTCTCCAGGCTAGGAGCAGCTGAATTGCCTAAAACATTCAGGACTCCTTGTAGGGATTATACGTATAATTTACACATGCGTGATTTATATACTAAAGGATGGGGGTATTAAATTATGACTACACAGACTCTTAAGTGGTGGTTAAGTGCCATATATTGGGGAACTGCTTGCATGACAACAACAGCTTAATTGCTTCAGAATAACATCTGTCCCATGTTTTCTGATTATAAATATTCAGACCATGTCTTTGAAAATGGCTGATTTAAAATGCATAAATTAAGGGAAGGGCTACTAAGCGACTTAAGTGTCACGGGCTACTGGGAAATCAATGAACAGTAGGTCTTACCTGATGTCTTTTATTCAAAACAATACAAAACCACATTTGTGTGCATTGTTGTATGTTGCAGTTTTTGTAGACTTGTAGACTGTATGAACTAGATAAGAAAGGAAAATAAACCCCATGTTTCAAAATACTAATCAACCTTTAAACTTGAAAACAAACCACAAGGTTGTAATCAATGCACACCCTGTCAAGCTTATTTGTGAAATGCACACAGCAGTAGAACATCACTTAATAATTTGATCCTTTGCTTAGAAAGGATCTTCTGAGAGATATTTTTAATTCCCTTTCCCCCTCCTGTGTGACTAGATGTGATAGTTGGCGTATAACCAAGCTGTCCTGCTTTGTAATTCACTGGTGACAAACGTCAGGATATGACACATACATAACAGTGAGCCAAATCTTCATCAATCCTCCAAATTTTGGGAAACCCACAGAATCATATAACCGCTATACTATCTGTACCACTTATCCTACATAGGGTCTCCTGTAGTCTATCCCAGGAAACTCAGGGCACAAGGTGGGGTGCCGGCCCATCACAAGGCACAAGCGTACACACATTCACACACCCATTCACGCACTATGGACAATTTGGAAATGCCAGTCAGCCTACAATGTATGTCTTTGGACTGGGGGAGGAAACTCGGGTACCCAGAAGAAACCCCCGAAGCATGGGGAAAATGTGCAAACGCCACGCCACGCCTCGCACCCAACCCCAGAGGTTCAAAGCAAACGTGCTTTCCAATAAGTCACCATGCCCCTAACTTTATAGACATTCTTCTGTAATTTGTCCTGTTCTGTAGTCACCTGTTCTGTCTCCTCACTGTTGTGACCTTAGTATTATATGATTCTAACTGGATGAAGGATGAATGGGAAGGAGAGCCTTACTGTATAATACTAAAATTCTTGCAAATGTTTGGTCTTATTGGATCTTTGTTATATATCCATTTGCTTTGTAGTGTTTGCCTGCAAGATGTTGTGTCTAGCTGTGAATCTTATGGCCAAATGAATGGTTTTGAAGTTGATCCTCTCCTACTGATAAACTCAAAAGGTACCTGGATTTTAAGTTGATCTTTCATGATTATCATCCAAGATTATTCTGTGGTGTGGTGTTAGAAATATAATCGTAACCCCCTCTGACCTACTCAATGTGGTCCAACTGTGGCCACCTCAATTTCAATATGTGTGGGGGCCTGTGAAAACCCTTTACATGGTCAAATTTGGAAAAATTTCCACCATATATGTATAGGTCTGAAATTACAGAAAATTTTATTTTGGTGTATTACAAATACACCAATGTACTGAATGTGAGATAGTCTGGGAAATCTCACCAGGTCACTGTAGTTAAATTCTGGGGGACACCCATTCTGAAAATCAAAATTTTCACAAAAATACTGTGAGATCCCATGTTCTAAGAATCAGGATTATTAAGTGGAAATTTTTGAGCATAATGTGCCTTTTATTCTGGGTAAATCTTGTAATGTGAGGGTTTGATGAATCTATGATATCTGTCATTATATATGGGTTCCAAATTTTCAACATTGGACTGTATTAATCTTACAGTATGGGCTGTTGCTTTCCGGATTTGTCCCCTACCATGAAAATTTACATCCAGTCACCACCTTGCTTCATACACTACCCAATACAATGCAGCACCACTAACTTTTTTTTTTTATATATATATATACACAAAGCAAGATGCTGCTTTTCAAGTGTTCAGTCACTTGAAAAGTAGAAGTTCTGTATCTGATAAAAGCCTCACTTTGCAAAGCCTGAAAAACAAATAATCAGAGTACTCTCGGCTATTGTAAAGTATTTCTGGAAATGACATGAGTCAGCCTTAAATCTCTCAGTTGAGAAAGTGCTAGAGGAGAGCACATACAAAAGCCAATATAGGATTTAGTCATAGCTCATGAGGGAAATACAATCATGGTGCACTCGTTCTGGACTCACCTGCTTTATACACACTGTGTACTCATTTCCAATTATTTGGCTGGTAGTTTATGGTTGATTTTCAAAGGGAGCCGAATTCTCTGCGTTGTGATTTTAGAAATGCAATGCAAGCTTGTCTTTTAGTTATTTTCTATGGTAGAATGTGTATTCATCAAGCATTTTAGATGTCATATTAATGATTTTAATGTAAGCACTGGAGTAAAAGAGATTTTTTCAACATAAAACATGATGCTATAATTTTTCCAATACGAAACTGAGTCTGTATACAATTTCTCTAAAGAACTTGAAAATTAGATTTATATGACAAAAATGTTCAGGTGAAGATGGAAAAAAAAAGATTTTCTAGTGCTTGGTTCATTTTAATTGGTTGAACAATTTTGAACAAAATTATAATATTTTTTTTTTCAATCTGATTTTTATTACCAAGAATATTTTTAGGTCATTTTCAGTTGAGAGGAACTGGGTGAAATAAATGTTTTAAATATGATTTGTCTTTGTAAATATAGAACAACATGTGATTTTCATCTGTGTTACATTGCCTGAACACACACACCTTCCCCCATGCATATGAAGGGGTTTACCGGGTTTATATGGGAAAAAAGTATATTGCTTATATTGCTAAAAGTTGAGATGAAGATAAAGATTAGTGGATATAAAAAATCCCTGTATTGCTTTAGAATTAAAAATATGGCCTGAGATAAAAATGCATAGTAGTACATGAAGGTTATAGTGATTTTCAGTGCTGGAATGAATGCATAATACTGATTATGCTTAACAGAGCGAAAAAGCGAAGCCGCTCTTCAGCTGTGGATGGGTATTATGATGGCAGAGGTGAGAAAGATGACGGCAGAGCTCAGGTTGTGTTCGCGACTGTGTTCTATGTAATTTTCACCTCCAACTCTGTGTCGAGAGATGTGTGTGAAAGAGAACCCAGGGGTGTCAAAGAAGCAATGAAGAACACAGGATGGCTTCAAGGAGCACTAAGTAGTTCTAGTGCTTATTCCCAAACATCTCATGTAAAAACACATGCGTGAGGAATGAAGCACAATTCCAATTTGAGAATTTACACCTGTTAAGGTACCAGACATAGACATGAACAGAGCTCAGAAGAAGAAGAAAAATCAGTTCCCTCCGAGTAGAACCAATATTTTAACATTTCCGTTCTTGCATTCCAACCGCAACATAATATCTGTTCCTTTTCCATTAGCTGTATGTGGGCCTAAAATAATAAAAATGTAAGACTGATAAAGTTATCAGAACTTACTATTTGTATTGATAAGAACAAATTCACATATACACTAGAGGTGCAATGGCACTATCTATAGCTTTTTTAGAGCTCCAAATATCCCTATCTGTATCTGGATTTGGATTTAAAAACAAGGTGGGCGTGGCCTAAACTCTTTATTTTTTATTTTTATTGAACCATGCCACTATACCCTTCGAAACACTCGAACAACTCAGAGGTAGAAATGCCAATGCCATTAGGATGGTCTGGGACAGTTCTTCATCCTCAGCCAGTTTTCAAGCTCATAATTAATCACAATATGAGATATACTACATGGGACTTTTTTTTTTTTTTTTTAAATTAACATCTTACTCATGTAGTTATTTTGTACCTGCCTGCGACATTTTCTAAGAAATGTAGTTGGTTATATTTCCTAAAATATAAACAAATTAGTAGCCTAATTTAAACCACCGTGACCTTGACCAGGCAGAAGAATAGTATACCTCCTATTGGTATCTGTCTCCGTATTTGTATCCATATCAAACAGATTCTTTTTAATCCAAATAATTTCTATTTGTATATGGTTACATTCCTACATTTCATTAAAGTCCTAGTTTGAACAAACATTACTATACTGTATGCTGCTGCACAGATTCTGCATCAGTGGTTATTGGTTATCAACAAAGCTTTGCTAACAGCATGTATTTGCTGCCAGAGCACCTGCAGTGGCCAGATCCGCTGAGATGTAGGGTGGAAGTGGGCAGAGAGAAGAGTAGATCGAGGGCTTTGGGAATGTGACTGTCCAAAGTAGACATAGTGCATGATTGTTGGCGGGGGGCTTGGGGATATTGAAAATTAGTTGAAACAGTCAGTTGAAGCGCATAATGGCAGGATGTTTGTGGGAGAAGGTGGAAATAACCTTGACATTTAATGAGGAGCCTGTCATCAGTTTATTGTACTACAAATGCTTAATGTCAAAATGGCCAAAACTCATAATATGACCGTTTCATAACAAAAAAATTGCAAAAAACACACACAGACACACAAAACAAACCCCCATAGTATCAGCACTTGCTTAACTTGGCTTGCTATTTTTTTGCCACTACCATAAAGCACAAAATCCTCAGGCTATATCTGCACAGGTGGGTATCAAAGGACACTTGGCATCTAATAAGTGTCAGTCTCTAAAGTGGTTGAAAGTGCAGCACTTAAGTTAGATGCTAAGAGGCTTCTGCGACAGAGATGACAGGCTCAGTAATTTGCTTCACTTCGCTATGGGTAATGACTTTCCTGATTTACGGTACAGCTGGATCCCCTCATCTTGTCACCAGTGAATGCCAAAGTGAAATGATGTTGCTATTTCTAATTAGCTTCTCTCATTTTGGAATAGATTATATCAGCCAGTGGTGGAGAGACCAGGTCTGGGCTGTGACCCTCTTACCCTCTTTCTTACCTTTTTCTACCATGAACTCGAGCCAGTTATCGCTATCTTTTCCTAGCTCATCTCTGATCAGATAGAGATCCTGGTTTGTGCGTATAGACTGCAGTACAGCAGTCACAAAAGTCTGAGATGAGCTAATGGATGATGCCCAGCCCTATAACGCATGAGCCCCCAACAGCTGGGATGCAGCTGCAATCCTGAGCTCAAAATTGCTTTGGGGGAAGTACTGTAGTATATATGCTTTGCACAAGGCTCTGATTGGTGCAGAAAATTAGCTCTGCTGCTGTTGATGCAGTCTATGCAGTCAATCATTCAATGCATCAACCAATCCTATAGGGTTAAGTTTAAGGTTATGGTAACACTTAGCCAATTACATAACAGATACTGTTTGTCAATTACAAATTGCATCAACTAATCAGCCAATCACATTAAGCCTCAGACACTGGTCTTTTTACATTTGACATTTTATGGCATTTGGCAGACGCCCTTGTCCAGAGCAACTTCGATTTACCTCATTTATAAAACTGAGCAATTGAAATTTAAAGGCCCAACAGTGGTAGGGGCTTGAACTTGGGGCTTGAACTTCTGACCTTCTGATCATTAACCCAGAGCCTTTAACTACTGAGTCACCACTGCCCGTTTTTCTCATGTTTCTTGCATCTTGAAATATATGGGGATACTTCATAGAAATTTTACCTAATTGGGTGGTGCAGTGGGTAGCATCACCGTACACAGTTAGATCCTGACCTTTGGTTACAGGTTTCCTAGGTGTGTACTGTGCCCTGCGATGGCCTGGCATACCATCCAGGGTGCATTCCCATCGTATGTCCCAGTCTTCCTGGGATAGATCCCGCATCCAGTGCAATGATGTTTGACAGACCCCCCACTTATGATTTCTCAACCACTGTAGGCTCCAAGCTGCAGGGCAAGAAAGCTGTTATCTTACAGAAATCGTACAGCATCTCTGATCCATGTGAGGAAAAACACAAAATGTACAAGATGCAGATGTAACATTTCCCCAGAAGCCACTGCATGCTTACTTTACCCAACATGCCTAAGGCAAAGTGGTATGTAGCTGGAGATTATAAACAGCAGTCTTTTTCTGAGTATGGGTAGGCTTCTCCACTCTCCACCATGAATACCACACCACAATAGTCTCTTATCCCTTGCCATTCGCATTCACAATACTGCCTCCATCTTATCAAACTCTCTCCAGCCAGACAGTAGGCCCTTAAAAACATAATACACCACATCGCTGGGAAACGCTTCAGGCTGAGCTCAAGTCACTGCACTCAGAGGCCAGTGCTGCTCCTATCAGGCCATCAATTAAGCAGTGTGCTAATTGGATTATAAATCACAGAAGGCAAATGAAAGTTGAATTATGGGGCTGTTCATAAAAGGCATCCTCTGATCTAAATGATGGGAGATGGTGATTGTTTGTACAAGGATTACACTGTAAGAGATGGACAAAGAGAGAGAGAGAGAGAGAGAGAGAGAGAGAGACTGGGGGAGAGTGAAGAGTGATGAAGAAAGAGAGCAAGAGAAACTGAGCCTGTGGCTGTTGCTGCAGTGTGTGAAAAGCTCATTGACATGGGTAGGATGTCTCTGTGAGAGAAAATAATTGTCCATCTGGGGACTAAGTGAAGCTTCAAAGGTGAGAGGTCCATGAAGGACCGCTTTGGTAAACATGAGTGAGGCAATAGTGGTATTGATAATTCTCTTTCTGTCTTTCTGATACCCATTTCTCTCTGTCTTTCTGCCTCTCTTCTTCTTACTTCTCAAATACATACATCCAAGTGGGCTGTTTAATGAACCCTAAGCCCGCAGTGTGATTATAATGTAGAGGGAATATTGAACAGTTCTCTTCTTTCTGGAAGATGCATATTTCACCTGACCACATTTTTCTTTGTTTCAAGCGCTCGGTTTGCTGCAAAGGATTTTGAAGACGCAGGCTCATACTGTATCTCTCTCAAAATATCACATAACCACAGAGGATAATGCACAACCAACCATGATGATAAGTAGCTAAATAAAACAGAACGTAGGAAAAATACTTACTTCCTCCATGCAGAAACATCAACTGCCATACTTCTGAAGCATTGTCTAGCCTGTTGTCTCGTGGTGAAATGTATACTGCAAAACTTAATTTCAGGTTTACCACAAAACAGCCCCCAGGCACGGAGCACTTTTGCATTCCAAAGGTGAATGTAATTCCTTTAAATATACAGCTATTTAAAAAAAGGTGGTACCACTAAAATACCTACAAATATATACAAAAAAATATGTAAAAAGAGACAAGCAGAGCAATTGTCCTGCGGGTGACTGATACAGCATGCAGCTCACGAATTGGCAGTGAAGCTGTGCAGCTCCACTGCAGAATACAAATCAATTTAGCGTTCGCTGCAAGTCTGCAATCAACATAAGGTTATCTCACAGCTCTAAATAAAATATTGCATAAGAGAGCATGGCTGAAGTAGTAGTGATGTGTACAAGCAGAGTGGGCCTTAGGTACAGGCCCGGGGATGAGGAAAGTCTCTGATTGCAGGGAACGAAGGATGACAGGACACAGAGAAAAAAAGAAAATGTATATAGGTATAACAACGTGCTCCTTAAACATTTATTCCCCACTCCTTCTTGATAAATGACAGGCGTGGATTAGAATATAAAACATTCTCCTGAACAAACCGGGTCTCACTCCTGCAGGCTGCACAGGCATCATGGAGCTTCAGGCACTGTGTTGCTGCATGATGAAGGCCTCTGTGGATGCGCCTCTGACAGCTTTTTCACTGAGCTCTTGAGTTGTTCAAAAATAACGTCTGCATAATGTATACAATGCATAGGCGTGTGCGCCAGAAATGGCACACACTGCTGAAACGATCTAACGAGCAAAGTCAGAATGAACACTTGAACCCAGGTGTATAACTCACCATTGTTCACATCATATGCAAAACAATGACGGTCAAGTGGGGGACCTTTCCAGTCTGCTGCCTTTTATTGACCATCAGATGTGGTTCAGAGCTAACATAAACCTCGATTTCAGTGATGGCGCAGCACTACTGCATAAGATGAACCCGCTCGTCCAACAGTACATATTCATGAAGAACAGATGGTAACAGGTTTTTTTAGTCTCCTTTCAGAGCCCACTTACAGCACCACTGGGATGGATAATTAAATAGCATATTTACGGTTGAGGAAACATACGTTTGAATTTTTACAGCTTTTTGAAGCTAGTCAGAGAAACCGTGCAGTTCTTGTAAGGTAAGTCTATTTTGTACACACTCTCTGTGGTACATAGAAACTATTAAAGCATAAAGCTCTCTAAATCAGTTTATATGAGTGAATTTGGCCTGTATAAAGCGAAGTAATATGTGAAGCACTCAATAAAAACCATATGAACACAGTTATTACATAAAGACAATCCTTGTGTGTTTTAAAAGTGTATAAAAACCACATACTGTGACAGTACCTACTGCATTTGGTTCAGAACCTACTGCTCGGCCGTTGATACAGTACTTACTGATAAGTATGTGTGTGTAGCATGAATACAATCCGGACATACTACACCCGCCATGTTGACATTGTCATGTGACCTACAACTTAAAAAGAGCTGACATGCTGCCTTCCTCCATTTTTGATTTTGACAGCTCTTCCACGCCAGTCCCACTGCCTTATGGAATAACGCACTGTGCACTGGTTCCTATTTCAGAATCTAGGCAGAAGCAGTAGGTCATCCGGTATTTCTTGCCTACTGTTTTATAAATACTGAGAATTCAGACATACTACTCCTTTGGTGTACTGCTTTTCGCCTACTGTATAGTAGGGTAGTAGGGATATTCGGATGCAGCCTGAGACCCCTGAAGCAGAGGACTGAATGCACATTCATAGTTTGCATAGTGATTTTTTTAGCTGGATTTTGTTTTTAAACAGCCTTGCACTATTGTGCTAATAAAGAAAAAAAAGAGAAATAGCTCAAAAATGGCTGACGTGATTATTTAAATATATAAAGGGCAAATGCTGGTCTATGTAAAGTCATCTTAATTAGCTATTCCCAATACTTAAAAAAAAGCATTCACATAAGATTAACTATTAAATTATGAATTATTAAAAGTCAAGCCTAATTGATGTCACCGCTCATGTCTCCAAGGAACACTAAGTCAGCACCGAGGTGGCAGATTATACAATCAATATTCAATCATTTCAATCTGACCTTAAGAGATCAACGTGGATAAATGCTACATTACAATACACCTACGACCGGGCTGCTTCCCTTCTGGCTCATCAAAGAATCAGATACTTGAAGGGTCTATTTCAGAGCATACGTGAGATTAGTTCCAAATTCCAACAGTGAGATTGAGGGTGAGGTCCATTCAGTGTCCACTGCTTAGTAAAGATGTTACATGTTTAGTGGAACAGGTTCTGGACCTGATGTATCTCTCCCCTGCCTAGCGGAGTACCGTGCTAGAGATATGACAGGTAAAACCCAGCAGCTCTATTCCCCGTCCTCTGGACTGCCTCTGATTAAATCGAGCTCTTCACTTGTCAAAGTGGAATGGGAATTTAGCAGCTGCTTGAGGACAGAGCCAGGAAGGTGAGAGTGAGGCTAAGAGAAGGAGAAGGATCGCATGGCTATATATTTCTGTCTCCGGGGTGCCAAGCGGCACTTCTGCTCCACTTCAGAAGGCCCCATAGACTTTTTAAGCTCCTCCTAACAGTCATGATGCTATCTGAATAGCACTGCACCAGAATAAGCATTCAGCCTTACCCTTAATACAACTCCCGATTCCTCTTGAGGATACTGCATATTTACTGCTGACTCCACCAGTAGTGTACACACTACTGAAAGTCCAGAGAGACATGGAAATCTTTAAATGCAGATGGCCAAGCCGAGCCAGAAGGCACACTAAATCAAGCTGTAGTAATAAATTACCTCAGCACATGGAATGGCCATGTGTGTATAATATGGTTCTTAAAACCAAACTAGACTAAATAAAAGCAAGTGATTCTGGATCCCTGAATGTAATTACTGCTATTGATTCCCAATTGACTGCAAATTCCAGCCATTCATTAAGTCAGGAGCCCAGTTACAGGTGACTGTGGTTGAATAAACCCTATACAAAGGGGAAAAGCAGAAAAGAAACCATTCCCACATCCATTCATTAAGAAAGAGTCAAGCAATGCATCTGCAGGTCTTCAGATAGTAGTTTTCTTGCTAAAAGACCTAACTGTATACTCAATGCCTGTGTCCATACCACAAAACAATGGAACTTCTACGTGCAACGTAATTTAATTCAATTTTATTCATGTAACATTCTTTGCAATAGAGATATACCCTACATCCCAATTGGCATACTATCCATCCTAAATAGTATCTGAGATGAGAATTAGTGTGTCCCAAATCATATGTTGAAATTAGTTATTCTGAAGGTACCGGGATGGTCTACAATTACCGACTACTGCTACCCAGTTCAAGGATGCATTTTAGGTGTAAATGAAATGTGGAAAAATAACTAACGGGAATGATGAATTAAATGATACAGTATAAATTATATAAGGAATAATGAATGATGAAAATCTGAAATGCAACAAGGAGTTTGTTTATGGTAAGTACAGTATGTCCCAGTACTTGATACACACTCAAAAATATGTATTTTTTCTTCACAAAAAAAAAAAAAAAAAAAAAAAAAGAGTACATACTTTTAGTACATAGTATAAGTACTGTATACCAATTGGGATGCAGGGCATGTCACAAATCAGCTTTAGAGAAATCCGGATATAGAGTATATCCATAATGAGCAAGCCAGAGGCAAGGAAAAAATTTATTGAAGTGACCTTGAGGAGCCAGACACAAAAGGGAACCCATCCTCTTCTGGGTGACACCAGATAGTTGGGTTACACCTCATCAGATGTCAAACAGTGTGTTAAAGTGCAGATGAGTCTTTATGAATAAAGTGTCCGTTCCTAGGTACAATATCCAGGTGAGATTATCTACTGAAGTAAAGGTGAATCTTGAGGATAAATTGCAAATCTTTAGGATTTCAATTTGGGATCATCCACAAGATGAGTCACACGTGCAGAAATCTCCAAGCAGATAATTCACAGGCAAGTTGACATGCTTCGTTTTCCTGATTGGTTGCATGTTGGTGGTCCTTTTGTGTTTTCTGTCACTTACAGAACTTGTGCCACATCCACATCAAAATCCACCTCCAATCCAACTCGTCTCTTTGTACTCATCTTCTCTGGTTTCGAACTTATACTTCACTTCTGATTATTTGAGTTTGCCTTGCATGTGCTGTTTGCCATCGATTGTCCTTAGCCTGTCTGCTGTTTGTGACTACAGCTTGCTGATTGGGATTTGTTAATAAAGGACTTGTGATTACGTCCAACCTCGCCCTCTTCATGAGAACTTGGGTTACCATAGACTCAAAAGATTTTCCTCGCCGCATAAACATGAGAAAAACCACCTTCACTGCTGAAGTATAGCTGCATAGTTACAGCACTGTTAATGAAGTGCATCACAGTGTGCATCAATTCAAGATGAAACTTGTGGTGAAGTGCTAATAGGATCCAGCTGGCTTTTTTTAAACAAATCAAATAAATTGTTTTTTAAACATTTATATCTGCTTATGACCGAAATACAGGCAGGTAAGGACAAAAAAGAGAGAAAAGAAACAAAGACACTGATAAAACAGCCTCATTTGAGCAGTGAGCAGTCCAGCTGTGAGACATATGGGCTCCCCTCCACTGAGGTCCGAATTACATCTAAACCTATTGTCTGATGGCAGCTTGTAGCTGAAGAGACTACAGAGAGAAACACAATTAACACCCGTCTTATTAGGTTCTCTCCAGCTAACTGGGACACAGCAGGGCACTTCGTCAGCACCACAGAGGGATTTACAACAACTTGGGCAAGAGATCGAATTTTTACAGCAGGACCGTGTCTCCTCCTCTGACAGCTCTGCTTTGATGTTTGCAGAGGAAGGAAAGTAAAGGGATGATACGTGGTTCTGTATTATATATCAAGTGGGTGTTGCAAGATAAGCTGGAAGGGTAATTTCTGATGCCTTGTTCTTAAATATGTTCACAGCAATGG